>NW_020438885.1:466313-494467 GCF_000699045.2 Agrilus planipennis
GTTTACATAATATAAAGGTGTTTAATATTCTTAATATATATATGTATTTTTACAGCTTCATTCGGCCAGAGTTGTAAAAGAACAACAATGGAGAATGAAAAGACTTTCTCGTGAAAATCTTGCTTATTGGAAGAGATCAAAGAGAGTTGATAGAGAAATTCGGCGAAAACTGGAGAAAGAAGCAGAAGAACAACGAAAAATGGATTTTGAATTGATAGAGGCGAAGAGGCAACAACGTAAATTGAATTTTCTCATAACCCAAACTGAATTATATGCCCACTTCATGTCTAAGAAGTTAGGGAAAGCTTCACCAGAAGAACAACTGCGGATCTTAAGTCAACTAGATGAAGAAAAGAACCCAAGGTTACTAAGTATTGATGACTATGATAGGTAAATATAAATTTCAATTTTTGTATGAAGTGTACAGGAATTTTGAATTTTAGTGAAGCCATGAAAGCAAAAGCAAAGAGAAATGCTGAAGAAGCATTTTTTAGTGAACGTCAACGCACCCGAAACTTTGATGTAGAGGCAAATTCGACTATAGAGAACAAAAAGACTGACTCTACTGAAGGAGAGCATCCACAACCGTTACTTTTTCGGGGAAGTCTGAAAGGCTATCAATTAAGAGGAATGAATTGGCTTGCAAATTTGTATGATCAAGGCATTAGCGGTATTTTAGCAGATGAAATGGGACTTGGAAAAACTGTACAAAGCATCGCCTTTCTTTGCCATATAGCTGAAAAATATTGTATGATTTTGTAGTTGACGTTTATTTATTAAGTAATAATGCAAAACTTTATTTGTAGCTGTTTGGGGACCTTTTCTTATTATATCTCCAGCCTCCACTTTGCATAATTGGCAACAGGAAATCGCCAAGTTCGTTCCCGATTTCAATGTAGTGCCATATTGGGGCAATCCTAATGTATGTCTTATTTAAATATACCTCGAAGCAATTAATTAATTAATAATTATTTAGGAAAGAAAAATATTACGACAATTTTGGGACCAGAAAGATATGCACACAAAAGAGGCCAGTTTTCACATTGTAGTAACAAGTTATCAAATTGTTATAACTGACATAAAATACTTCAACAGAATTAAGTGGCAGTATATGATTTTAGATGAAGCTCAAGCAATTAAAAGCACTAACAGGTCTGTAGTTTTTACTGTTTTGTCTTTATACTTATTTAACTGCTTTATTTAATGTAGCATGAGATGGAAAACGCTTTTGGGGTTTAGCTGCCGAAATCGTTTATTACTTAGTGGTACTCCTATTCAAAACAGTATGGCAGAACTTTGGGCGCTTCTGCATTTTATTATGCCAACACTTTTTGATTCACATGAAGAATTTAATGAATGGTTTTCAAAAGACATCGAGAGTCATGCGGAAAATAAAACAGGAATAGACGAAAGTAAAAGCATCATTATTCATTCATCATTTTTCATAAAATATTTTTCGTTTTTTTATAATTTCAGAACATTTGTCTAGACTTCATATGATTCTAAAGCCTTTTATGTTGCGGCGAATAAAAAAAGATGTCGAAAATGAATTATCAGATAAAATAGAAGTTATGGTTTACTGCCCTTTGACAACTCGCCAAAAGCTACTTTACATGGCACTAAAACAGAAAATTCAAATCGAGGATCTTTTACATTATACAGTTGGGGGAGGGGATTCTCATGTAGTTGATAAAAATTTCACGTCTAATCTAATGAATTTAGTAATGCAGTTTAGAAAAGTATGTTTTTCTTTAGAAAATAGTTAAAACTGTTAATATGTAATTATAATTTTCTACAGGTTTGTAATCATCCAGAACTATTTGAACGAAGAGATGCTAAATCTCCACTGTTTATGTCACCCTGTGTGTATCAAATTCCTTACCAAGTTTACGATTTTAACCCACGTCTAGAAAAATTTTTGATACTAAAAAAATATTTTCTATTTACTCCGGAATATATACACAATGCTATTACCGACGTTGGTTCCATATTCAATTTCTGCATTAGTTTGAAAATGTCCGCACAGGAATTGTATTCTATTTTCCAAGGATGTATTGTTCAAAGGTAGTTTAAAAATTAACTGAGAAGTGATTTGCGAGTTTTAAATAATTTTTTTAGGTTGAAAAATTATTATTCAACAGAACAAAGAAACTACAATTTATACTATCGTGATTATTGGTCTAAAAATGTAGAACAAAGCTTGAATTTCAATCCGTTTTTTAAAATGACCCCTGCATATTTGGATTCTAACGTAAATTTAAAGATGTTGGTATTTACTTGGCAAAACACAAAGAGTAGAGTTGTTTATGTACATTCTACTCATCACTATTACTCGATGCCTGAAACGCTTGAGCACAGGAAAATTAGATGCAAAGGAGCAACAGAAGAAAGTGATCAAATAATAGATGTCGTAAATGATGAATTGGTGAGCACTGACAGTAATAATTGTTTTTACTAATAAAATTAATTTAATTGAATTTCTAGAGAAGCGTGCCATCTACTAATTCTTCAATTTCCAAAGAATTTTCTTATAGAGAACGATCTCCCCAAGTATTCAATTGTCAAAGGACAGAGTTACCCTCATTTCTATTTTGTTATCTTCCCAAGGTAATTAATTCGATTATCATGAGTAAGTCTTAGACAATTACCTAATTAATAATTTTAGCTGGAAGTTTGTTCTGCAGTACTTTACTGTTATTCAAGAAGAGTTGCTTGGGATTGGAAAAAACATATCGACGATTATTCTTTCAATTCCTTCAACTCCTATTGGTCACAAGCTCTTGACATTGAGACAAATTATTCTAACGCTAAATACTTCAGCGTTTTTATAAATAATCCATTAGATACATTAAAATCTACTAATGGTTGGTCCAATATTTTAATACCAGGTGAAAAAATTGCTTTAAATTGTTTGTTTACATAATATAAAGGTGTTTAATATTTCAGATAAAGAAACTTTAGTAACAGATTCGGGCAAACTTAGTGTACTTGATAGTTTACTAAAACGACTTAAAGAGGAAGGACACAGAGTTCTGATTTATTCCCAAATGACGAAAATGATAGATTTACTTGAGGTACAAGTGATGATGACAAATGTGCTTAGTGTATAAATGCTAAAATTTAATTAAATTTCTAGGAGTATATGTGGCATAGGCATCATAAATACATGCGCTTGGATGGCTCATCAAAAATATCAGAAAGAAGAGATATGGTTGCCGATTTTCAAGCAAGGGCGGATATCTTTGTATTTTTACTGTCCACAAGGGCGGGTGGACTTGGTATAAATTTAACAGCAGCTGATACGGTAAGTTGTAACTTTAAATAATTAAAACTCTTTATTAACGTGAATTAAAAAAAGATTATTAAAAGGTTCTTAATACGTATTTAAAGTGAAATAGAATAAATAGGGAGTACTTCTGTGATGTGTTTAAAACCAGTATGAGGTAAGTTACCACCTACTCATTGTCGATTTATATTGCAATATTAGTGTAGTAACTGAGCTTTTTGAAATGTTATTGGCATCTGTGAAATAATCGGTGCAATTAATTAGATATTTCTATTACTTTTGGAAGTAAAATATTTTCTTTGGCTCTAAAAAACGTAATCTTTCCGTAACAAAAATGTTATTTAATCTATTTAAGCTTGCAGATGCTCAATATTTACGTAGAGTTTTTTTATTTGATTTCTTAAATTGCAATCGTAATAAACCTATTATAACTCCTACTATAGTTATAACCGTTGAAAGTACGACGTTTTGTACGTTGAATGTTACATAATCGAATTGTAGCGGAGTTTTGCTCTATTTGATTTATTGAAACAAAAAAGAATCATAAAAGAGCAACATTATTTCATTGAATAATTCGTTCCTAATAGCGCGGCTTTATATTATTTCTCAAGATTCCGTTTAATTATTTTGCATAATCAAAAGACCCCGTTATGCATACAATCAAGGTGGCTTATTAATAGTGTTTAGGCTTAGCGTGAGAAAAATATACCGACTATTTAGATACAATGCCTGCATACAGCGAGTCGTTCATACGTAGTTTATATTGCAACTCTGTCTGTCCCCTATGCAAATTAGTTTTCCTCTAGTTTTCACAGTAAAATGAAATGAAAAACGTGCCTGGAATGAATAACTAGAGGGCTCACTGTTGTTATTCAACAGGTGAACTAGCACTGTCGCGTTTGTCTTTATGATCTTTTGACGTAATAAAAGGAAAAGTAGGATTTCTAGAAATAGTAAATAAATTCGTTTTTGTTAGCGCGCGCGTTTTTATTTTTTTATTTTCTTAAGTTAAAAAGTGATGTTTAATTTTTATTAAATTAGTAAGCAAATAAAGAGAATTGGGGTAAAATTCGTATTAATTACTATTAAAAAATCGCTCTGTGTAAAATGAAGAATGCAACACCGTTATTTCTTCATGGGCAGAAATAATAATTTGTCTTCTGCTTCCCACAATTAAGATGAAATCGAAAGGCTATGCCAAATCGGATAAAATATTAAAAAAACTTACATTGACTTGCAGTGAACACCCTCGTCCTATGTTTTGGCTGCGATGTTTTTTTTGCATTCCAATATATCATCTTCTATACTGCGGCTAATAAGCTGAAACAGAAAAGAAAACATTACATTTTGCTTTACTTTTATTACTTTTATTACTTTTTTCTAACAAAGACGTTCGAGAGAATACAACATACATGTGATATTTTATTATTATTTACCGATTATTACCTTTTTTATATTGTGATATATGTAATGTGTACAGTATGTCGCATATTATATGTACTAATGTACAACAAACATACAGAGTGGAACAAATAAGTTATGTTTGTATTTTTTTAAATAAGTTTGTAGAAACGTTATGATTTTTTTTATTCTGAAACGGGCGTTGAAATTAATGTATATTACGTTAATAAAAAAAATTCTATTTTCTTGTACTTCCTCGTTACCCCTATATAACTTTTTTCTCTCGATATAATTATTTAAACGAAAAAAAAACTCATATGTGTACCTATTATTTAAAATCATTTTCTGGGTTTGTATGAATTTTTAATCAGCAGTCGTTTGCGAGGCTCATACGGAGACGTAAAGACTACAGTTCGCATTTTTATCGGGATTTAATACGTCGAAGTTTAGCCACGTACTTCGTAAAGCATGCTGGGAGAATATCGCGAACAGCGGTTCTCATAATAAAAGTACAGTCGGTCTCGTCCGACATAAGACAGACAACACGAAGAAGTTCGTCGGTCGACCAAGAAGACGACTACTTGCAGCCAAACTGTCGCGTATTCAGTTGTCGTCAATTTTCTTCGCTAAATCAAATTCCGCAATATCTACACATTTATTCCGTTACAAGTTAGCCAAAAAAAAAAAATACAGAAATGAGGTAGATGACCCCAAAATCAAATATTATATTACGTATCTGGAACAGTTGTTATTTCGAAAAATAATGTAAATGTATTGAATAAAAATGCCGTATGAAAGAAATGCACTTAAAAGTGATTTTTACAAGTATTTTACGCAAGTCGGCAGTTTCTTGTTAGTCTGTAACATTAGTTTTTAAAAGTATTTCAAATGAGCCAACTTGACCGACCGACTTTAGGCTTCTTTGCATAGACAGGGCAAGGTTACAAAATAAAAGGAAAAAGTTGCTAATTTGTGTGAACATTCTTATAAAAGACGTTGGAATTTTAGCTCGAGCAAAAACAATTCTGAATGGTTTCGTAAGAAAGAACGGCATTTCATTTATTTCTTATTCGATCTACTGTCGGCCCGGCGAAGCTGCTGATACATTTAATTGGCGACATAACTTTTGTAATTTAAGTATTTTTTCCAACACACAGCGAGACAGTCGAGAAATATTAGTGTAACTCCTTTCTAAAAGGTAGTATTTTACCTGGACGAGCTAGTTCGGAAAGGACAAATTTGAAGATTCTTCGTGAAAAAAAGTTTTTGGATGGATTTAAAATATTCGCACAATTATCTTTACTCTTACTGTTGGTATCTTACATCTTCTGTTAATATCGTTTTATTTTCTTTCGTGGGCTTTAAACCAATGTGTTAGTTATAGTTTATGTTTAGTGTAGGATTTATAGAAAATACTTCCTATCGTGCTTTGCGGTTTAAGTTTCGATGTCGTTTTAAGTGGTTAATATTTAAGGGAAGCGTTTGCACAACCCAACTTCCGTTTAGCTCAGTTTCTAATGTTATAGTTTAAAGGACCGAAAAAGGGGGGCGTATGTACACGTAATTTTAAGTGTACTAACAGAGAATCCGTAAACAATCAAGGAGTATCGGCTGCAGGATACTCGAAATGCAACCACTTTGTGTAGAGATTGTTCTTGCATAACAAACCGGATATAGTGAGTGGTTCCAAGGCCACTTCCTGCCATTCGCACGTGTAGAATCAGGTACAGTTCGGGGGGGCCGCCACCCTCTCGAATTGATGCTTTTGCCAATGTTGTACACGTGTTAAAGCTTCTTCTTTTCGTCGTTTATCCTTTTGTTATATTCGGTTGCACACCTCTAATTTGGCATACGAACGGATGTAGACACCTTCTCAATAGTGTCCTATCCCTTTGTAATGTTTCATTTAACATTTTACGTCTTTTGTCGGCAAAGACAATGACCGCCGCAAAACTACATATGTATAAGCGTAAAGTGAATTAAGCACCACGAAGAAACCCAACTACTGAATGATTCACAAAGTTTTACGAAATCGGCGGACTTTTTACTTACTTTATTCCAGCGCTGATTTTTCATATTCCATTATCATTCAGATAATATCTATGTAACTTAAATGTTATCTGAGGATTGAATATTTTGAAAATAGGCCAGTCAATTGATATATTTGCCTACATATTAGGTAGGGGCTGCAGGGGTAAATGTTATACTCAGTTTCGTGGTCGCAATGCCCTCCATTGGCATAATTCATTTTAGAAATATTAAATCTTTATTACTATTACTATGAGAGTACTACGGGTTGGAGATACTTCAAAAGATTGAATTGCATCCCTTTTTCGAGATAGCGGTTAAATGTGTAGAGAAGGGGTGTTACGGCCATCGAAACTGAATTTGATACATGCAAAAGAAAAATTGCTGTCTATCCGCTTTTACTCAAACTCTTATAGTCTAGGTATTTTGTCGGATGTTAGGTGGTCGACATACTGCCCAATAGTCTCATTATTTTAGGTAATATTTTACGACAGTGATTGGAATCCAACTGTAGATCAGCAAGCGATGGATAGAGCACATCGTTTAGGGCAGACGAAGCAAGTAACTGTTTATCGTCTGATTTGTAAAGGTTCAATCGAGGAGAGGATATTACAACGAGCCCGTGAGAAAAGCGAGGTAAACATTTTGCTTTTTCGGTTTTCTCGGTTAAAAGTCGTACCTACATTAATTCAATCTTGCATTGCATTGAATAAATTATAATTTAATTTTTTACGCTTTAAAAGATACAAAAATTGGTAATCAGCGGTGGAAATTTCAAACCAGATACTTTAAAGCCAAAGGAAGTGGTTTCGTTGCTTTTAGATGATGAGGAATTAGAACAGAAATGTGAGTTAAAAGTTAGTATTTTCTTCATTCGTTGATTACACGTTTCGAGTTACTTGTAGATCGACAGAGGACAGAAGAAAAGCGCCAGTTAGAAAACTTACGGGAAATGGAAAGGAAAAGGAGTCATCTGCTAGCTTTCAAGGTTGGTGTGTTTACATTAAACCTCGTTTTATATAGATATTCGTTGTTAAGACTTATGACAGTTGGCTTACACCCGGTATAGTTGTGGTCAGTGCGAAATTTAATGTAGCCATTCGGTTAGACGAAGAGCCAGTAGTTGATAATGCATTTTCGCTCGACTGGCGACACTAATGGTCTATTTTCCGGTTGAAGGCCGTGCAGATGTCTGGTCTGGAAACGAAGCGTGTTAAACACCCACAGCAGCTACACCAGCAGCAGGATAACTCTGGTTCTCTCGAAGGGGGTAACACTATCAGTCTGGAGGATCAGCAACATCTTCAGCAAGCAACCATCATCAATATGGATAGCGGCCCTAACAGCCCTCGGAGCGACAATTCTCCAGTGCTGACAGCATCTGATGACCTCAGTGACGGAAGCTTCTTAGACGTCGAAGGCGACTCATCTATCAATAGCAGTAAGTCTATGCCAGTCAGTTGGTCACATTTGCCAATTGGTGTTTATAATTCTTGTTTTCTTTTATTGCATCGTTTAGAATATACGGTTTACAACCTGTACGGTTCTACTGTGAAACCTCGTTTTCCTGGTCGAGGCACTTCAAAACGAGGCAGACCCCGAGGTTCACGAAGGATGTCAGCTCTTGGTCGTTTTAACACCAATTCTTCCACTATCAATGTAACTTCCATTCCCAGCGGTATGTTTTATTTGTTTTTTATTAAGTCGATTTTTAAAATTTGAACAATAACCAATTAACACGCCACAATTTTTGTGTTTTCGTTTCTTAATTGGTTTGAACGTCAGGTTGAGAATCGTGGGAATTTTACGCAGTAATAATTATTGCCACTACCGATTATGTAAGTCGACTTAGTTTAAAGCAATTGGAGAGAAGAATCGGTTATTATAATAATGAATTGGTATTCGCAATGCGTTGTGCACATGTACGTGCATATTTGAATGTACATTACATGCGTGTCTTCCACGCCAGTAACCCTCGCTACCTGCAAAAAATATTCGTGTTCTTCCCTCTTGTTTAGTTCAATAGATTTCCTTGAGGATATCCGCCAGATGCGCGGAGGACGGCTAAAAAAGCTTAGTTGTTGACAAAAACTACGATCTCCGAACGATACCTATCATGCAAATAAAGGATGTATACGGAGTACCACCTAAAAGTACCTGTAGTACTTGATTCACTGCCAAAAATAAAAAAAATAAAAAACAGACCAGATTTAATTCGCGATTTTAAAAATCTACGGCGCCTCTATGTACCGATTTCTGCTTCTGGTTTTTAAATTTTGAGCGACGTGAAGTTCTATCGCAAATTAATTTAAAAAAGAATTTAAAGAGATAAAAAACACTTTGTTTCACAAAATTCCAATGAACAATTATCGGAAACTAAATGTTTTATCGTTTTAGAAATTCTACTTTGTATTTTTTTTTTCTATAATAGACTCGGCTATTGGTTCTTTTGAGTCCAGTAATTCCATGCAAAATATATCGTCATTTGATGTTCCTGCATCAACATCTCAAGTATTGAGCGTGGCTTCGTTACAAAGTACGTCAAGCGTAGAAAGTAGTCCCACAGCGGTTCGTAGAGGACCAGGTAGACCGCGTTTAAAACCTGGTGGTCCTCCACACACCGGTACAAGAGGAACATATAGGCCTAGAAAACCCGCAAGACCTTTACCTGTTCCTTTACCATCAGATGGTGGCTCAATAGCTAATCCTAGTACTGCCACCCCTTCGTATACCAGCTATTTGTACGAATATACTGATCAACACTCTTCGGATAGTTGAAAATAAATTTACGTCACTAAGAGTGACGGTGTATAAGTATAATATTGTAAAATATTTTTTAATGATCGGTTTTTTTTTACAACAAATTTGTCAATTTTTTTTCCATTTTCTATTTTAATAATTACTTTTATTTATACTTATGTATAACAAAATTTGAAACACGTTTTCTTTTTTATTTATTTTTGAATATTGCCATTGTACATAATATACGGTATTTAAGTAATTTGTAAGATATCGTATTTTTTTAAAGTTGAAAACATCCTCAAATAGGGTGTTTCTATTAAAAAACCATTGTAATCTGGTTATAATGTGCTTACAACAGTTTCAGTATTACACATTTTTAAAGTAATAATCTAGAACGTACGTGTTGTATACTGTTTTGTAAGGCTGTGATTTTTTTTACGTATTAAGAGATGTTCTCTTCTTATTTCTCTCTTTAATAAGTATTTTTTTTTTATTGTACCCTACAGCCATTTAAAAATATCCTATGCCAGAAAAGATTGCAGCCATCAAAAACACACTTTTTTTTGTAAATGATGTATAGATGTGGTCTTTTTTTATTTAATAAAAACTTGATATGTCATTCTTTTCGTTTACATTTATTCCTAAAGATTACCAATGTGTTTTTTGTGATTGTGTACGCCACTGGCTTTTCAACACTGACCATGAAGATTCGAATGAAATGAAGACTTTCGCTGATGTGTAAGTACAAAAAAATTCAAGGTAAGTGTATCTTAATACAAAGTAATAAAGTTAATGTCGTGGTCTAGAGTAAATTTGCTGTCCACCGTGGGAATATTAGTGGTAAGTTATGAAAATCATATGTTCGTGAATCTTCAGACCGTGAAATTATAAAAATCTACAAACCTACTTAATAGCCACTACATCATTGAGACTACTACTTTTATCTGTTGATGTATGTAATATTTGCACTTGTTTTTCGGTATTAGTTAGTAAGTAATCTATTTGTTAAAAGAATTTATCGAAAGTCCTCGTATACGCTTGTTTATAACGTTTGAATGAGGTCGTAAGATCGGGCTTGTATTTAGAAACGATTAAAATGCATCTTGAATAATTGCCAAAAAACATTCTCATAGAAATTGAGCTGTTTCAGGTTTGTAAACGAATACGTGGTTTGAATGGCGACGTATTGTAATGAATTTTTAGTAAGAGTCGTGAGTACTTTGCTGAGTGACTCAGTTTTAACTATATATTTTAATATGATACACGGTAAAATACTCGTTTTGCTTAGTAACTTGGAATATATGTACAAATTCTTTAAAAGTTGATACGAACTTAACACTAACTTAGTAATTTCATTATGAAACTTTTGCCGAAAGCTGAAAAACGTATTTTAAACGATAAGCGACTGAGTGGTTGAATTCATAGACGAAATTCACTCTTGGGGTTTAGGTATCATCCCCAACGGAAATAGCTTATCTAGATAAGCGACAAAAATAATTATCCGGCAAATACGATATCCTCTGATAGTGTTGGTCTATTTTAGAAGTAATTAAGCAGGCCATGTCGTTTTTTATTCACAGCTGATGCGCTGTAAATTATGTAAAACTTTTTTTCTTTTAGATATTTTCGTCTACTTCTATTATTATGGAACTACTTACGCTCTGGGCATTTCCTTTTCTTTGTTTTTCTGACTTTTATATCTTATACGAATCATAAAAGACACGCGCTTTACAATAAAAAATAAAACGAACGTTAAAATCGGCTTGTGTATTGGAGCGTTATCGGGGTGATGAGCAGTGGCGTAGCAAAAGCCCCGGCGCAAAGCATTCTCCAATAAATGCTGCTATTTCTCAATCAAAAAGATCTTACGTACTTGCAATGTTTGCAAAATCCATCTAAAATTTCTTTAACAGTTGTCGTGGAAAAAAAAGGGGGGAATCCCCTATCAACCGGTATTATTAGGTTGAACAGAAAAATATAATCATTTATAGGATGTATAAATGTATGTACACATGTAATATATGATACTCCGAGGTGCCTCCCTATGATCCTATAAAGAAATTGTACTTCTGATAATGGAAAATTAGATAACAAGCTCTAGAAGTGCAAATTTCTAGTAAACCAAAAAAAAATACAACTTCCTGGCGTTTGGTGCCAATCCAAACGTGAAGATCTATATTGGGAATGGCAACATCAATGTATATATGTAGATAAATGTCTAAAAAAATGTATCACTGGCAGATTGTTTCATTCAGTGATGACTATGATGAGTTGGGCTCAGGAATAGGTGTGTTTAGTGGCAGATGGGACCTTCGAGAAAACCTTCTTTGCTATTTTTGGTTACAGACACCGTGTTGCCAAATGCTGCATAAAAAAATAAGAAAAACATATGCGAACGAATGTGAAAGAAATACACAGCCTGCTACATGTAGGACAAATAAAACGCTTGTAATTAGACGCTTGAATATCCACCTTGACTGTTCCACTACCTAAGGGCAGAATTGACAGAAACATCGAAAAGGAAATGAAACACGTTTCGAGTATCTATTTGCGTTGGCGCTGACTTACAGGGTGTTAAAAAGTTTAATCATCTAGAGATGACATCGTCTAAAGAAGAACACACGAAAGCTACATGACGACAAAAAACTTAACGCGTTAAAAAAATTACAAATTCAGCAACTTCGGTCTTAAAAAAGTCAACATTCCAGTAATTAAGTTTTTGCCTAATGTCTATATGTAAAAAGTAAAAGTAAAATATTTTTAAAAGAATATCTACTTATACATTTGATACAACAATTGCATGAAATACTTCAGTTAGCAGCAGATATGAAGATATCATGTTAAGTTGCTCTGAAAAATTTCGGTAATCTATTGAGAAGTGTGCTGCTGAGATTCAATAAGATCGATATCGAGATTCACATATGGTAATATCGATTGATCGCTCACCAGGAACTTTTTGTGAATTTTTAATGTCAGATAAATATGGTGGAGGATTTGGGTATCTATGAAGAGTTTGATAACCGAACTTATTGTTTTAAATTAAGTTTTTAAATGTCGTTAGAGACTTAACAGCATGAGTCCTGCGTTCTGCCTGTTGCTGATGAGAAAAAATGATAATTTTTCGGTCTTGCTTACAAAGTGTTCAAATGGAAATTATACATGCATTAATTGAACAGCATATTACCGTAGATTGTGCAGTTCGTCAAATAATACCCAAATAATTATCGTAATTATCCTACAAAACAACGGACTGAAACTGTGGTAATTATCGCATAAAATGGTTGGAAAGTCTGGATCCATATGGCCAGTTTGGTTTTTATGAACATATTTATTATTTTCCGATTTTATCTGTGTTTCTGTTACAACGCTGGCACGAAATTGCTAAGTAACATGAAATACTTCCTTTGGCAAAATGCTGTTTCGGAACATTATGAATTTGCTTTATTTAAATTGGTCAACGGCACAGTTATAATTATTATCGTGGCTGCGATCGATATGTAATGAGGAGAGTATGAATTTTCGGGGCTCCTAATGAAAATTCGTTAAAGATAGGAACTCCGTGACCGAATGGTGCATACGTTCCGTAATTAGGGCCAATTGCCTTTATAATCACTTCGCTTTAATTTGCGATTCATGCATTCGTGGCGATTTTTGTTACTGATTACCTCGAATTCTTTTCCATACCCATCACTGTTTTACGAGCACCTTCACAACATACCGTTCGAAGGAAAAAGCTTTTTCTTTTGCCATGGGTAGTATACACAAAGTGGGGTGCTAAGTAAAGTCTCACATTTTTTAAGTATTGCCACTCCATTTGAAATGCATAAAATGGCCTTCAATTTTTAAAGTAGACACTCTCATTTGTACAAACACAAATCTGAGTCAATGTTGAGTAGATCGTTTGAGATTCTACATAAATTTTTATAAATTACAAATTGAGTAATAACCAAGTACTCATACGAAATTCAAAAAAATGTGTGTAGAATCTCTTACTGGGTAATGTTAGATAGTCGTTTCGTTTAGAAGACAGTTATTGAAATGATCTCAAATATTATTTTTCATTAAAAGTATATTCAGTTGTTTTCGATTAGGATACCTAAAATAAGTAGTTTTGTATAAATGTGTACTAAATAGCGCCGTTTTTAGCGTCTTGGAGTAACATAGCGTAGAAGTTTCTTCATGACGCAAAGCTTCCGGTCAGCCGGCATGGCTGCGGAACTACGGCTGGTGAACTACCACGGAAGAGTGGCCGGCCAAGCCAGCCCTCTGTCTTGCCGGACACCAAGAAAATAATAAGATACTGAGATACTCTAACAATAATACCACTGCAACTGTGAGGACTTCACGCTTTAACGGATAACAGTGACGTGTGCGTCTAACGCTGTTAGAACATTGTCTTGTGGCAAACGCAATCATTTAACTAACAAAGAGTAAAAAATTTATTCCGCAATGACGGTGTTATCCTAAGCTATTTTTGCGCTACCTGTTTTTCGATTTAGACGACGCCCTACACACAAGATCAATTTTTTCCATTGAAAACTAATAGATCCTTCAAAACCTTATTGAAACATTGTCAGAAGTTATTGATTCTGCTAAAATACAACCCCAATATAGACACTGACTACCCTTCGCGAATGTCATTCTTCTTCTCCTAATGAAACCTTTAGCCACTGGACATTTTTATGTCAGAACATTGGGTAATGGTTAATTCCTCCTGTAATAAAATAATTCGAAGTGGTCTGGATTCTGTCGAAACTGCCAGACGCGGATCGCGATTTCGATCTTTTTGGATCTCATCAGCGCGTCTCAGGCAGCCCGACAGAACACAGATCTCCTGTAATGTTTATAGATTGATTTCACTTAATCTCAATTTTGGTTCGAATATTGTCGGAAATAGAGAGAAGTAAATAAATGCTTTTATAGTGCATTTGCAATTATATACATACATACAAAGAACCCAAAATTTTGGAAAATATTTATAATTTCCTAATTACTTCCATCTGCTTTTTCTGAAAATTTCCTATATTGGAAAATATGATACATAAGTCACAATGTTTCAAGTTTATACATTTAATTGTTTTAATAAAGGGTTAAATAATATTGATTTTAATTAATCATCATCAGAAGGTCGTCAGTTCTAAGACTGGTTGTACATGCACCTCCACTCTTTCCTAATATCCTGAACTAATCTTCGCATTTCCCTATAACTAGAACAAACGACATCCTTAACTATTTGCGAACAGTAATCTAATCTAGATCTATCTCTACCCCTCCTAATTAATATTTAACAAGAAAAGCTTCGCTCTTTTAAAGTTTGGTTGGCACTACGGGACCGAGAAAAGTGCCTTCATAAACATCGTGGTTTTTTAAAGATTTTGGAAATTTTCACGGAAATTTTATCTTATTTTTTATTCAAAACCTTCTGAAATAATAAATGTTGTCGTAGGTAAACGTTCTTGTCAACTATCTATTACAGAAAGTACGTTAACTTCAGTCTAACCACTGCATGGAGGTAGCAGACATTAATCCATTTGTACTTCTTCGTCCAATCGATAATTGGCTCCAAAAATACAACCGTCATTATTCTTTAAACAATAAAAAAGCACGTACTCATTTATCAACCCCTCTCTCAGAATACCCTCTTATCAGATACCTTACGGAACTATATGGTTTATAGACAACCCTTAAAAGGACAAAAAATGTATGCCCAAATTTTCACCGATTTTTCTCTAACTACGTATCTAAGCTATACTCATAGACACAGATAATATGAATTGACAATATCGGGCTAAATCACCTTTTCCTTCGGCTTAAATCTATTTCCCTGGTAATCTAAGGGCCGGCCCCACCTACCGTAAAATTGAATTTTTTCGCCTCTATTTTTTGTAAGGGACCACTACAGATGGACCCTTAATTTGTTGGTGCGGCAGTCAACTTCTTGTATGCTTCAAACAGTTATTCTAACGTACAACATATGTCATTTAAATTGTAGTAATGAATTAAACTTTTTATAAGCAATATACACAGTAACGTATGCGCACATACGTAATATTGGACGACATGTATTTAATATGAATTCGTTATTTATAATAATAGTAAAATGAATTTCTATCATTCAATTTTTAGTCACAAACATCTTCAATATACCAGTTTATACAAATATTTCGCTAAGGGCTTAGAGAAAAGTCTTTTCATTGTTTATTTTACAACTTAAACCACATTTTGAAGTCTTTTATCAAGAGCGAAACGTTAGTATAAATTGGTATAATTAAAACGTAATTTTCTTTTTGAATATTTCCTCCAATTCCTAGTTAAAAACGCCTTTGATTTCCGACCGACGGTCCTACCATCTATATAATAACCATTTTCAATTTTGACCTCCCTCCCTTACAAACACTTGTTTAGTGTTCTGCAAAGTCTTTTTCCCGCCTCTCTTTGGACGATGATAAAAAATGCACCCTACACCCTTTGCGTATTGCTATGCAAAATATTCTTTTGCAGATAGCATCAGCTCATCGGTTGTTAGGCTGTTATTAACCAAAATCAAAATTGCAGAGAAAATTCAGTTGAGCTTTGGCGGTAGGGAAGGAAGCCCTTCCATCTTGCGCCACCTGCGTTCCAGATGCAGTCCTGATTTTGAGCTATCGCCTACCCACCTACCTATACCTTCTTTCATTGTATACAAGATACTATATATACCTTCGACTTTACTTCTTGCAACTCCAACCCTTTCTTTTACCTGTATTCACATTATTTTTTACCGAATCATGATTTCGACAGATGGTTTTTGAACATTCAGTGTTCAAAATGCCATGTGTATGCATCAGCTGCCTATTTTTATCTTTTCGAAATTTTCTCCGAACATCTTTAAAACCTTCTAGGCAACTGTTGAAACGCCACGAATTTTATTTTATGGTCCGTCAGCTTTCAAAGAAAAAAGAACCACTAAAATTATTTTTTTAACGAGGCCCTTGATGATCTCGAATTAATGAGCAAAAACACGTTAATGTTAATGTTATAACTAACAAACTCGGCATATTTTAACACCAAACCATCGCTAGAATAATGCATTTGAATTGGCACGTATTTAGAATGGTGTTATATACGGCACTTTGAACCTATTTATACATCTAGTTTCTAGTGCCAAGGGCAACAAGGACGATAAAGTTACACTACGATCTAGACGCGATCAGTATTCCACACACAAGTGCATTTGGGAGTAAATTTACATTATTTAATAACAAAAAGCTTTTTCATTACAAGGGCAAAAAGTCATCCTCAACCCCATCCTTTTATTGATTAAAGAAAATATGGACTATTTTTGCAAACAAGATTTTTAAAACATTGTAAGTCCATTTTATACTAGTATTAATTACATTTGTGCACGAACCACCGCTGCGTGAATTATATCGACACGTCAAAAAGAGCAGATATTTTTTTTTTAATACGCATCACGCTCTGCCACACCGCATACATCATCCCCACATAAACAACACAAAAAAAGATTACACGAAGGTGTCGGTGGAGTGGCACACGTTCAGACATCGGAATTAAAGATCGAAGAGGAAGTCATATGTTAGTTGCCCTAAGCCATACTCATACGACTATTTTTTACAACATCCGTCAAACCTGAAAATATTTATTTATATGTATATGATTTGTAATATTCGAGAGCCAAATGTGTCTGTTACGGCAGTTTTTTTACGCTTTTAAGAAGCAGGGGTGGTTTTTCTATTCTGCTGTAATCGTTCCATAACTCCAGCTGTTCGACTAATTACAAAAAGGTACTCACAATTATTCAAATCCATGAACATTTTTAGAAAATAACAGAACTGTATATCAAATGTGTCTTCAATTACATTACAGTTTCAATTTACGCCATTGTTATCAATAATTAGCAGTGATTGTTTCCAAAAAGACCATAATCGATAACAGTCAAAAGCAATTATTTTGGTGGTATTAGCCAATGTTTACTCAATTTTTTTGTATTGTCCATTTTTTATATCCATATATATATTCATTTCATATTGAGCGAATCAATGTAAGAAAACTTTAAACTAACTATTATGATGGTTTCTGCATATTCTTATCAATCTTTTTAATATATAAATTCGAAAGAAAACATTTGAAACTACAACTGTACTTAACTTGTCAATAATACAGTTACACTTTGAAAATTTAATTTATATTTATAGTATGTGAGCAACAAATATCTCTATATGTTATAAGTACTCTTACAGATAAGTATAGAAAATGGTGGTATAAAAACATACTCAAAACAGAAAAAAAATCCCCTTCCTGTTAAATATCAACCCCTTAACGTAACTAATGCGTTATTCTTTATCGCAAAGGGAAGCAAATTTTAAAAATCAGCTGTCAGAACAGCATGCCTTTTCTACGTCCTAATTTTATAACTGTGTATGAAGGGTCTTCGTGATGTATTAATCATTTAATAGGGATGATAATGTTATTCGGTACCAGAAGCAGCGGGAGAACAGCTGATAACGATTTTCCGCTGATTACGGGGTTAAAGTTTAATGGATGCTTGATTACGTGCCCAACGAAATTTCACTCCGAATTATGTCGAATTTGCTGATACTCAAATTACATTAATAATGTTAATAATAATAATAATAATATAGCACCACATTATATGTATATCGGTAATATATCCAGCGTGTGCCACATCTGCTTTTAATAAGAGCACGTGAAGTTAGCTGTGTAACACTAATCATAATTTACTATATAGTTGTTGTAGCCGCTTTTTGCATAACATTCGGGAGGCATTGTTTGGAGTCGTGACTGGCAGAATTAGCCTGTATAATGTCTGCCAACCTAATAGTTACCGATAGCACAAATAATTTAACGACAAGAAAGAATTACGCTTAAACAAAATACATCTGTCCATTTTTCTCTGGTAATTCGCTCGTTAGCCTCCGGGGTTGAAAGTTAACACCGAGTTAAATACTATTAACCCTCCATTTACTCCGCAGTATTATATGTGATTTATGATTTAATTAATTCGAAAAAATTGTTATCGGTATGCTTGGAGCGTGGTGCTGTACGGGTGCGAAACATGGACGGTGGGCGCAGCGAAAAAGAAAAGCTAGATGCCTTTGAAATGTGGTATTACAGGCGAATGATGAGGATATCGTGGATAGAGAAGGTTGGAATTGAAGAGGTATTAAAAGAGTAGGAGAACAGAGGATTCTATGGAAGCCAGTAAAAAATAGGGGAGATAGGTTGGTAAGACAGTTTCTCAGCCATGGAGGTATAGTCAGAGGCATAAACAGGAGTTAAGAGGAGTAGAGGTAGAGGTAGAGTTCGCAAACAGTTAAGGACGTGGGATGTTCTTAGTTTTAAGGAAATGCGAAGATTAGCTCAGGATAGGAAAGAGTGGAGGTGCGGGTCCAACCAGTTTTAGAACTGACGACTTTATGATGATGATGACTTAATCAGTTGTGATGGACAACTGATTTTTCTAATCCAATGCACCACATGCACTTTTTCCCTATTTGATTTATCAAAGCAAAATTTAAACCGAATTTAAATGATTATAAATGAAAACCGAAATTTTAATTCTTGATTGACGGATTTTCAACGAGAGGGTTGAGTTGAAACTATTAAAACGAGCCTATAATAATGTTTATAAACACTAAAAGTCTGCAAGGTGTTAGTTCGTACTAATAAGTTATCGTCAATCAAAACCTGATATACCAATAAGAGGCAGAAATTTTAACGCTTCGGCCATACTGATGCATTCTTATTCACAAGAAAAAGTAAACACAAGAACAATATCGAAATAACAAATAATTTAGTATAGTAAATTAGAACAAACGACTTATTCCAATACAATCTTAATTTCCAATTTTCATTAAGTAGGTTTTTTGATATAAGTACTTAATAAATTATTAATCTGGGTGATTCTTTTTTCTTGTTTTCTGGTAAGATTTACGGATAATGACGGCTGTCATTATGCGGTACCCCTTTTTGTTAGTATTGAAATGTGTAGGGTCAGTATTTAAATTCATATGACCAGCATTGTTTGTAAGTAAGTAGTTAGTATTTAAATTTTAATGATTTAGAAAACTTAAATTCACCCCTTATAAATTTCATGAACTCCAACAACCATTTGACCTTTATAATGGACCATTAAAAACAGAAACCATAAATTTAGTAGACACAAAAAATATTAGCAACAGGTTTCAAAAAAGTATTTCATTGGAATCAAGTACTTGTCTAGTTTAAAAATTTTTTTGGATTAAGTCTGTGGTACCATATGGGCTGAAGCAATATGGTTTGTTGTAACATTGCGGGAGTCCACTACATGAATGTTTATGTTTACATACTTACTACTAGAATAAATGTGTATGTACTTTAAAAAATAACACATGAGATAACACGAGTAGCTACTGAATAAAAAAGTACAATCTTCAGTATGAAGGTAAAACCCTAACGGGCTTGGTTGAATGATGATCAATGTATGGAAATTATACGAAAATTATAGTGAAGAAGTAAACAAAGTTTTCTTATTAGCTAATCGCTTTTTATGCAACCTAAACTTATATTTATGTTGGACAGTACACATTTGTTAAAGAATTGTGAGAGTAACTGGTATTGCGACAAGTTGTAGACAAGAGAATATTTTTTATGAGTTGTTGTTCATGTAGAAACTTTTTGTCTTAACTAAAAATCTTAAACATCTGTTTATCTATCGTTTAGGCGCTCAGATTTCGCATCTGTACCAGTTAACGAGAGAACAAGTACGAACAAGTTAATAACAATTCGTGGGAACAAACCAAACAAGTTTAGTGAACTATCGCCTTTAACGAAGTTAGCAATTCAAAATAACGAAAACAATTTAATTATCAAGCAATTACATATTAATATGGCGACTAAGTTTGATGATACACGGAAGTAAGTTCATCATCTCAAGCGGTTTTTTCTTGCATATGCCGTATAAGTGGCAAAAGTTAATTAGTCGTTTATGAGAGATGAGTCATTAGTTTATGATGTTTATTGCATAGTCTAAAAACATTTTGCCTTGAATAAACAACCTTCAACAGTCTAGAGACGGAATTGCACTTTTTCTATAAGAATCCTTTAACAGATGTTACCTTCATCGGATCATAATATTTTTTGTTTGATTAACCTTTCGATAATTCCGTCGAAGCATCGGTATATGCGTACTAGGCAAAATTTTGCCTAATTCATGAAATAAACAATTTGGCTAAGAATTAATTAATGAACTAATTATTAGCGAAATAAATTTAAAAAATAATGTAAACTTATTTAATTGGCAACGTTCAAATTCACTTTATGTATTCTACTAAATTACTGCGGTTTAAAACCGACAGGGAGAAGGCTATTTTTTACATCACATACGGAATAAGACGATCACAAGGAAGTTAACCGCAGTCAAAGTCGCAGTCCATGACGGAGCCGGAAGTTTGCTAGATAATATCGCGTTACTAACAGTTTCTTTTTACCTACAGGCATGCGCCATAGACGTAATTATCTCCTTATTATCGAACAATTCGATTTAAATGACCAACTTTAACTCGTCCAAAATGTCGCAAACTTCCACCAAGTAGTTCTTTTTGTATATTCGTATACTTCATTCACAAATCAACTTTTCCGTCTAATTCAATCAAATTAATAATTAAGTTACGCATGTGGAAAATGAGAAGATTGGCTAAGGACAATAACGAATGGGAGTGATGATAAAACTCTTTATCACTGAAGACAAATTATGACAATGAGCAAAGCGTCTGCAGATATAACTTTCTATGTCTCTAGTTTTGAAACATATTTGACTTTTTTTTTATTCTTAATTCTTTCCATACAGGATAACCGGAGGACAATATCAGTAATTTATGCGTTTAATATTTAAGCTTGAGTGCAATTATTCCACCTTATGCATACATTAAATGCTTTTTATCTGGTAGCTTTCGAGTTTATTTTATCAATTTAATAAAGAACGCAATATGTACATAATACACATTGTTTAGATGTTATTTGATGCGAATGCATTTTTTTTTGTCAGGTAAGTACACAGTTGTTTACGTATAAAAAGTGGCATAATGACCCAGTTCTGCGTTACCCCAGTATAAAGTTCGTCCGTTTGGAAAGAAAGAAAAAGTACGAACGAGAAATGGGTCTCTTATTTTTAGATTTTTGTGACAACCGTTCAAAATTTTTTACCGTCAGACGGACGAGGACAGCTGTATCTTCATATATACATGCGTACATTCTTACATACATAGGTGCAACCCGAACGAGAGCTTGACATAAAATGTTTAGAATGCTAAACTTACTTCAAGCAACCTCTCTGCAGCTACAAAACTTATGTCATTAATGAACCCACTTCATTGACAGCAAATGGCATAAGCGAAAATTATGAATGAGCAAACAACGCACCACTGCAGTTTATTGAATGAAATGTTTCACTGGCTTTTCAGCAGTTACTCTATTGATAATTAGCTTACGTAATACAACCGCTAATGTAAATTGTACCGCATACATTTAAACAATTTTTACTAAAACCGCTGCAAATTTATAAAAAATGTAGTGTAATGTATTGTATCTACCGATATGGCGTGACATTAAGCGATGTTTGGGGAAGTTTCGGACTCATTTAGGGTTCCGTATGTCCGAATGAGAAATGGAAACCTGTCCGTCTGCCACAAGTGCTCCGAATCTGCTAAAGGAAAATTAAAAAGAAGTCTATGGTCAGAAGATAAGCTAGTAAATCATTCAACATAACAATATTGTGCGCACAGATTGACATTTGCAGTTTGAATGTATGGGAAAACATGATTTTTTTTAAACTACAATGTTAAGTTGGTTCTCGGGTTAGGGTTCCGTACGTCTGAATTAAAAACGGAACCCTTAAAGGATCACTCTTACGTCAGTCTGTCTGTTTTTTTTTAAATTATACTCTGCATTATAAAAACTATGTGCAACGAAGGATAGAGGTCGGTATACGGAATTTCGTTATAGAGAGAGCGATATATTGGATCTGATGTCTTTAAACAACGTTCGACGAATAAATAAATTTGAAAGAAAATTGTATTGTTTGAGTAAAATTTTGAAGAAAATCATTGATGTATCAACCCCATGGCATTTTTCCTTACAACGCTATTTGAATACATTTTTTTCTCTATCTTCGGAAACAAAAATTTTTGGAAAGTTACGGTAGGAAAATACAACACGAACTGATATCTGCCGCTTTTCTTCATAGTTCGGAAATAGGACCTTATTGTTATCCTTTTCTCGTTCGATTTTTCTCATACAACATTTTCCACGCTACTGCGATGATACGTAAGTCATATACATCTCTTGGGTGGGGGGCATATCCCCCCTCATATCTCCCCATTAATTCACCACTGGCTTTCTTTGTTGATTCTTTTCGTTTTGGAAAGTATTTTGTTGATATGATGGTTTATCGTTGGCTGACTTTTGTTTGGCGTCCAATTCTTTGCATTCAATTAATTATCAATTACACATCAAAGAGAGCATTGTTTTGATCGCTTTAGCATCATCTGGTAGGTATTAGATACGAACAGAAGCCAACGATTCATTTGACTCTAAAATTGCCCATTTATTACATCAAACACCTCCATAGAAGGTTTACATTAATATATTTTTTGTAAAGTGCTAGAGGACAAGTTACCCTTAACTAAAGAGAAAAATTGCGAAATTTTCTAACACTCGCTTTTGCCATAGGTATTCAAATTGAGTGTTAACTTAAGTAATTGTTCATTTTCCATAATTTTACTCGTAAGTAATTATTTTATTAGTCATCGCATTCATTTTCAACGTTAACGTGTGAAACGTTGTAACACAAGTCGTCTTAAACATGCTCACCTTATTTTAGCAACTTTATTTCTATTTTGCTTTAAGACCGCATCAATTTTAAAGATGCGGGTCAATCAATTCCAGCATTTACTGTTGTGCTTTACATATGTCCGCGTATGTGCGAAAGTAACCCGTGTTGTACGCATATAATGTAGTAATATGGGAACAAAACACCTGCAAGTACGCCGTATCTTACCAAGCATAATACTTAAAAATATACAATATTTATACAAATTTCGCAGTTCAACATTAATTTGTGGTATTATCATTAAAGAAGAAATAATATTAACTATGAACAAAATAACTGGATTTTTTAATTTATCGATCGAGTCAAGCTTGGGAAGGTAATAGTTGTGTTAATGATGGTCCAAAAACCCATGTTAAAGTTGTATATATGCCTTTCAGAAGTACATAAAAATTGCAGGACCTACTTTAAAAAGCATTGGCTTTGTTCCTGTAGGGCAAAATCGATATCCTGGAGTTACTTTCTATAAGAAGATAGCACTTGAAAATGAATGAGAAGTTCCATTCAAAGAACAAGGGGACGGTATTTCATAATATGTCCTGGGGAACGACGTGATGTAGGGGAGACGAGAAGGGAATCTCGAAAAAAATAGGAATATAGAATAAGAAAACCATTTCCGAATAGCTTCTAAATTAACTTGCCTTCGCACTGTATGTAGTTATTTGTTAAAACTTCTCCCAAGATTTTAATTTATATGAACGATAAACATCAACGAATGTAAATTGACTGTTATTTAACAGTTAAATTGAATGCATAACTGCATGCCATAATAAAATATATGTATATTTTAAAAAAGTTTGAGTATAATGAATTGAATGAATTATAGGAATATCTTAAATACGTGTCCAAGATCATCGACGATTATATAAAACGAATTTTTCTATCCCTTGGGAACAGTATTTTCTTTCCGGAAAAGAGGTATCCCCGACAATGTGCGTAAGAAATTTCTTTACTTTTACTAGCAGCTTCGCTCGCGTTGATGCCCTAAATACGTCGAGGATCATCGACGACCATATAAAACGATTTTTTGTATCCCTCGGGAACAATTTTTTTTTGTGGATAAAAGATACCCTATGTCCTTTACTGTACTTCAGACAATGTGTGTAAAAAAGTTCATGACGATCGGTTAAGAAGTTAAGCCGTGTAATCGTACCAAACAAACAAACTCCCATCTAAATTTATAATATTAGTTAGGACACACTAAATTGACATCTACAACAACTCTTTTTCTAAAAAAATGGAAAATATTGACCACTTATTTAAACAAATTTTATAAAATAGTAACTATATCGGAACTGTATCAGGCCTTTATAGGCCAAGAGGTGCGGCGGTGCAAGCACCAGGTGTAAGCTGTTTTAGCACCTGTCCTCCCTAAAATCAATCTTTTTGGTTATTGCACTGAGCGTTTTCAAACGACACATCGACGCTTAATCGTTTACCAGATTTAAATTACCATTTCTTTTTCATCAAAATCCAACAACACCACTATCAAAAGATACTATTTAAAGTTTCAGTGATGCAACTGCTTTAAAAGGACATGATTCAGACCAATTAAAATATCTGTATAAACAAAAAAACTTAAATGCTGTTCGTTGGTAAGCGTATCAGTTGAGAACGGCTCGACCGATTTGGTTGATTTTTTTTGGTAATTTTATACTTTCGCGGTCCCCTCGTTTTTTGGCTCTAGAAAATCGAAAAATCATCCGATTTCGATGAATTTTTTTTTAAAATCTTTGTTTTTACGGCGGATTTATGAAAAAAAAAAAGGGAAATAAAAAAAAATGAAAAGTTATATTGGTTTCATGGCTTTAAATGTTCATGAAAATACACTGCATTATAAAAACTATGTGCAACGAAGGATAGAGGTCGGTATACGGAATTTCGTTATAGAGAGAGCGATATATTGGATCTGATGTCTTTAAACAACGTTCGACGAATAAATAAATTTGAAAGAAAATTGTATTGTTTGAGTAAAATTTTGAAGAAAATCATTGATGTATCAACCCCATGGCATTTTTCCTTACAACGCTATTTGAATACATTTTTTTCTCTATCTTCGGAAACAAAAATTTTTGGAAAGTTACGGTAGGAAAATACAACACGAACTGATATCTGCCGCTTTTCTTCATAGTTCGGAAATAGGACCTTATTGTTATCCTTTTCTCGTTCGATTTTTCTCATACAACATTTTCCACGCTACTGCGATGATACGTAAGTCATATACATCTCTTGGGTGGGGGGCATATCCCCCCTCATATCTCCCCATTAATTCACCACTGGCTTTCTTTGTTGATTCTTTTCGTTTTGGAAAGTATTTTGTTGATATGATGGTTTATCGTTGGCTGACTTTTGTTTGGCGTCCAATTCTTTGCATTCAATTAATTATCAATTACACATCAAAGAGAGCATTGTTTTGATCGCTTTAGCATCATCTGGTAGGTATTAGATACGAACAGAAGCCAACGATTCATTTGACTCTAAAATTGCCCATTTATTACATCAAACACCTCCATAGAAGGTTTACATTAATATATTTTTTGTAAAGTGCTAGAGGACAAGTTACCCTTAACTAAAGAGAAAAATTGCGAAATTTTCTAACACTCGCTTTTGCCATAGGTATTCAAATTGAGTGTTAACTTAAGTAATTGTTCATTTTCCATAATTTTACTCGTAAGTAATTATTTTATTAGTCATCGCATTCATTTTCAACGTTAACGTGTGAAACGTTGTAACACAAGTCGTCTTAAACATGCTCACCTTATTTTAGCAACTTTATTTCTATTTTGCTTTAAGACCGCATCAATTTTAAAGATGCGGGTCAATCAATTCCAGCATTTACTGTTGTGCTTTACATATGTCCGCGTATGTGCGAAAGTAACCCGTGTTGTACGCATATAATGTAGTAATATGGGAACAAAACACCTGCAAGTACGCCGTATCTTACCAAGCATAATACTTAAAAATATACAATATTTATACAAATTTCGCAGTTCAACATTAATTTGTGGTATTATCATTAAAGAAGAAATAATATTAACTATGAACAAAATAACTGGATTTTTTAATTTATCGATCGAGTCAAGCTTGGGAAGGTAATAGTTGTGTTAATGATGGTCCAAAAACCCATGTTAAAGTTGTATATATGCCTTTCAGAAGTACATAAAAATTGCAGGACCTACTTTAAAAAGCATTGGCTTTGTTCCTGTAGGGCAAAATCGATATCCTGGAGTTACTTTCTATAAGAAGATAGCACTTGAAAATGAATGAGAAGTTCCATTCAAAGAACAAGGGGACGGTATTTCATAATATGTCCTGGGGAACGACGTGATGTAGGGGAGACGAGAAGGGAATCTCGAAAAAAATAGGAATATAGAATAAGAAAACCATTTCCGAATAGCTTCTAAATTAACTTGCCTTCGCACTGTATGTAGTTATTTGTTAAAACTTCTCCCAAGATTTTAATTTATATGAACGATAAACATCAACGAATGTAAATTGACTGTTATTTAACAGTTAAATTGAATGCATAACTGCATGCCATAATAAAATATATGTATATTTTAAAAAAGTTTGAGTATAATGAATTGAATGAATTATAGGAATATCTTAAATACGTGTCCAAGATCATCGACGATTATATAAAACGAATTTTTCTATCCCTTGGGAACAGTATTTTCTTTCCGGAAAAGAGGTATCCCCGACAATGTGCGTAAGAAATTTCTTTACTTTTACTAGCAGCTTCGCTCGCGTTGATGCCCTAAATACGTCGAGGATCATCGACGACCATATAAAACGATTTTTTGTATCCCTCGGGAACAATTTTTTTTTGTGGATAAAAGATACCCTATGTCCTTTACTGTACTTCAGACAATGTGTGTAAAAAAGTTCATGACGATCGGTTAAGAAGTTAAGCCGTGTAATCGTACCAAACAAACAAACTCCCATCTAAATTTATAATATTAGTTAGGACACACTAAATTGACATCTACAACAACTCTTTTTCTAAAAAAATGGAAAATATTGACCACTTATTTAAACAAATTTTATAAAATAGTAACTATATCGGAACTGTATCAGGCCTTTATAGGCCAAGAGGTGCGGCGGTGCAAGCACCAGGTGTAAGCTGTTTTAGCACCTGTCCTCCCTAAAATCAATCTTTTTGGTTATTGCACTGAGCGTTTTCAAACGACACATCGACGCTTAATCGTTTACCAGATTTAAATTACCATTTCTTTTTCATCAAAATCCAACAACACCACTATCAAAAGATACTATTTAAAGTTTCAGTGATGCAACTGCTTTAAAAGGACATGATTCAGACCAATTAAAATATCTGTATAAACAAAAAAACTTAAATGCTGTTCGTTGGTAAGCGTATCAGTTGAGAACGGCTCGACCGATTTGGTTGATTTTTTTTGGTAATTTTATACTTTCGCGGTCCCCTCGTTTTTTGGCTCTAGAAAATCGAAAAATCATCCGATTTCGATGAATTTTTTTATTATGGACTAGCTGTCCCGGCAGACTTCGTACTGCCCCAATCGATATATAAAAGACCTAAATTTTTGTATAAAATAAACTTAGTTGACAAATGTCAAATATTATGGTTGCGTTCAGAAATTTAATTTGACAGAACTTAAGATTTATCAATCTACATAAAAATAATCTGAAAGATAGTTAACAACTTTCATATTTATTCACCTTTTAAACCTTCCCTGGACTTCCACAAATAATTCAAGACCAAAATTAGCCAAATCGGTCCAGCCGTTATCGAGTTTTAGCGTGACTAACGAACAGCAATTCATTTTTATATAT
>NW_020438885.1:497203-532922 GCF_000699045.2 Agrilus planipennis
AATAAATAACATTATTAATTGAACTAAAAAGAAACCCATCATTAGAAGTAGGACTAGGCCGAGTATCTTTTTAATTCATTTGCTCCACCACAGTCTCAATTTTTTAATAATTTATTGTTAATATTATGCTGCTAGAGTGCTTACAGAGTATCAACTTGATACAGCCGAAAATTAAAACGATTTTAATAATAAATGATAGGTCTTATCAAGAAATCGTGATTAAAAAGTATTTTAGAATTCCATGTAAGTAATATAATAATTCATAAAATATCACGATCAATTAAATTTATCTTGATAATATTTATTTCGTTTAGTAACGAAAATAATTATATTATTATTATAATTAATAATCAACCCCAATCTTTGACGAAATATTTTAACAAAATCGTAATTGGTTTGTTCGAAATAAATATAGCTGCTGCTTTAAAGGCGGCAATTTCTTTAAATTAGTAATAGAAAGTTTACAAACCGGGTACTTGTGCGTATTCTTTTTTTAAAAAAACGAAACCTAGTTAAATAGCAATTTGATAATTGGTCACACCTTTTTTAACCGAATTCATTTAATTTATTGTTGCAAATTAACCGTAAAATCTACCTAAATTTTATTTATCATATGTTTCAAATAGAATTTCTGTTACATCAATCAAAACAAATGTGCTGTCTCTTTTGAAAATAATAAAGGTATATTCCATCTAAAAACATTCTAAATAATATTATTATTTTTTAGCGAATGTGGTTTGTTAGAAGTGCGTTTTCATGGATGTCCTAACACTTTAATAAAATAATAAGCACATGGATACCGACTGATGCCAAGTCCCTAATTCAATAATTTCATAAAACTATGCTGAGCTTTGAAAGCGTTCAAATAAGGTATACTTTGAAACTAGAAAAGATCACGTAGGTAAACAGAAAGCAGCTAAAATGTCTTTATTATAGTCTACCTTCCCACAGCCACAATTCGCGAAGGTGTTCAGCAGATGTTTTGATGTCTTTCAAAACACCACAGAAGTTCCCAAGTGGTTTCAATTCCTCATCTGTACCTTCTAAGCACAATAAAGAGATTTACAGGTAATTCTGGATTTTCCCAGTTATCGAATAAACAGATGGCAAACTTTTAAAATAAATGAAACTGAAATAAAAATTCAGAACGAATGCAGTAGTTCTTCCCTACTAAAAATTTCTGCTTATAAAAATCAATTTCAAACGTTTTAATCTGGTCAGAGAAAAAGAAGACGGATTAAAATTGGAAAATACACTATCCACAATTAAATAGATCGACGTCCTTTTATTTATTATCGTATCAGCCTAATCATTACTCTGTAATTATTAAGCAAGTTTTTGCTCGATCGCTCATCAACTAACACCGTGTAAAACATCTGCTCTTCTTTAGGTAAAACTAATCAGAGCAATTGTTTGGGACCAACTGGTTTGGTTCCGTATAAAAAACTGTGATTTATTATCAAATTAAGCGTTGATATTGAACATATTTCATGTGCCTTAACAATGACTATGTATTTTTCGGAAATAATTTTTTACAAATAATACTTTACTAAAGTAACTTTTTGTTTCGTTTTCTTAAAAACACTTTTCAAAGCAGCCGTGTTGCATATTTTTTCGTAAAAGAAGGGTAGCGCTTTTAAGCTGTGCGATAATGAGACTGTCTAAAACTCTCCAAGAGGACAGGACGACAAAATCTTTTGCAGAATATCGGCAGCTGTCAAAGTTTACACTAATATAGATAAGACTCATTACTTTTACACAGCTGGTCGGGCGGNAAATTACCTTTTTTTTTAATTGATTCGAAATAATTCGAATAAGATTTATTGAAGAAGGAAAATAGAAAAGTTGGAAAATTCGGGAAAAACTGAAAGTCCTTCGTGAGAATTTTCTATAAACTCAAGAATCCAACCTGACTGAACGTCCAGCGAAATTACGGCCAGTATAATATTGTATAGATACGCATTAATGAAACAATTGAAGGGGTACTAATAAGGGTGACATATTAAGAACGTGTGCACGGCACGAGTCTCTTGTTAATTTCTAAACGATTAAGTAATTTCATACGAAGATTGGCGTTACGTACCTATACATATACATATGTTAGCTGTAAGACCAAGGTGGAAGCTGTTGGTCCTCTGGCATATTGGTCCTGAAGAAAATTTGGTAAAACTTCTGGCAAATGGGACCAGGCAAAATTTAACACTGTTAAAGCATCGGCGTGAATAATTCAATAAGCGTGGGTGAAATTTAAGTAAATTGCTACACATTTCACAAAAGCGAGCAAAGTCTTGACGAGGAGACCTGTTGAGCAGATGGCGCATGCGTACGATCTGTTTGTACGTATATGGTACACATATATCTGGTGTTTGTGGCACGTGCCCGCACGCGTGCTATACAATCGGCGGCAGCTGTTCCTCAAAATCCCAAGTATTACTGTCCGTCAATGTTCTTTCCATCCGAAATTCTATCCATTGTCTCTTTTTTCTATTCTCTATTGTATCTTCAATACCTGGCGGATGGTATCAACAAGTTTCTGCAGCCAAATTGTGCCTACCCCATGCATACTTGATGATAGTTGGCTCCACTTGCACAGATGTCTACGATTTCAATGTACTATTCTATTCCATTATATATTAGATTCTAAGACTTTTTGTTTAGCTTTTGATTACACGACAAACGGTACGTGACTCAATTTCAAATCTACCACCTAATCCTTTTCACTAAACAATATCCCATATTTACCCCACACGTTGCCATCTATTACACAACCATCAACAGGAAATTTGTTTTGCATACGTCAGTACAACCAACCCAATGCAACGGTGTAATAACCTAACACAATAGGGCGAAATCAATGCAAGCATGCCAAGAGACAGCGATGCTATCCTTATTTTTTTTTTTTTTAATAATTGTTACTCCTAATTTTCAATCTGGTTGTTCATTTCCATGCATTTTAATCTCAACCAGATTCAACTGTACTACTGATTACTGATTCTAAAAGCTGCAGGACTATGGTATCAAGAAATCAACTTATATAACGATTCGATGCCAAATAGGTATAAATAGTTGAAAATTTATGCCAGTTTGGAACAAAAATACGATGGAGAAAATTTGAAAAAATTGTCACGTGGCAATATAAAGGTGGCATTTATAAATGGGAAGTACAGGCACATCTTATTTACAATAATACGTAAATCGACAGAATAGGGTCTTTATAATACACGGTTTACATTTAAATAGATAAGGATAACGAAGGGGGACAAACAAGGAAATCTCTTTGGGCCGCCGTACTCCTTGATCGTATACTTACTCTTAAAAATCAAATACATAAACTAGTATACACACGTGTATATAAAAACGAAAAACGCATTACATACGATAATATAAGTACATATACGTACATATATAGGTATCACCGTTGATCAACTGCATCTTGCAGCTGTAGCAGCAACAGATGTAGCGAGGCAGCTGGGCGCCATAGCAGGTCCTAAGGCAACTTCCTTGCTTTCTTCCTTGCCTCCTTAACTTCTTATCTCTTACCTTCATAAGTTCTTCCGAAAATAAGGTGGGCACGGAACGCCATTTTCGGCAATACTTTGAGCTAATTACGTTTACTACAGCTAACGCTACACGCAGCTAATAATCCTTGACGAAAAAAAAAATTATTTTCAAACCCTTTAGTGTCCGCGGCTTGTCCACTTGGAATTCAGTTTGTGACTACTTATAAGGGTCATATTTTATTAATTTGTGAATTAACCTATCATATACATATACCGTCGCGGACTTTTTTACAAGCCTATCTAAGCTACAGGAAGCATTCATAGGTAGTGTATATCCTTTAATGTCACGGTAGCATTTGTATGAAATTAATCTCCACAAAAAGTTCTTTTATTTTACAGGAATAATGTACAACACATGTCTAGTCCGATAAGTAGTTCATTTTAAATATTGGTGAAAGATTCTTTAAAATTTGATGAATAGTTTCGAAGATATTACCTGCTATTTCCGAACTTACTAACAAACTGTACCTTTTTGTAGTATTAACACATATTTTTTTTTATGTGAGAAACGACGACGAGAAAAGTAATTTAAAAAAACAAAAACCTCAGGCGGTTTTATTCTCTTGCCAAACAGTCAAAATACGAAACTGAAAGTAATATTTAAGAAAAACATTGATGATAAACGAATTAAAGAGAACAAAGAATAAAAATCTTAAATAATATTGTCATTATTGCTTAAGAATATTAAAAAAGTAGCAACCAGTTTTTGACTTAAAACGCGTATTTTTTTGTGAAGTAAGTTCTTCAATCAAAACATGTCACGCAAATTATACTTAGATGCAGTTTCCCAATTCTCGGAGGGGGTAAGTCGTTATTATTCAATATTTATATCCACTTCAAGATACAATTACTTATTGATAATTCCTATTCTAAAATTGTAAAGAAAACGCCAAGCGCATCTCTAACAATTTTCACGGGAGGACAGCTGCAGTAAGAAGTATACTGTTATTAGAATTATCCATTCAGCTTCAGAGGAAAACGCTTGGAAAAATCCAGAAACACAATGCTTGCGTAATTAAATTTGAAACTAAGTTACATATTTACAATTCGCATTCGAGCGTCAACACGTACATTTGCATTAGAAGATAGGTACTTCGAAAGAAATATGTAAAATAAATAAAAAGATGATTCTGTTAACAATTATGAGCAGTTGGCTATTAGTAATGCTAATGGAGTATATTTGTTGATGGTAATGTCAATTGCCTTAATGTTTCAACTGGGTAATTAAAGATCGGATGTTCGAATAAGAAAGATACAATTATTTATGCAAAAATAATAAAAATGTGATCTCTAAACAAAGATAAGTTTTTAGCAGGAAAATCGTAAAGGTTCATTAGTTCAAGAATGATTGCCAATGTGTATTATATATCAAATAAACGTTATTGCTAAGTAGCGAATCAAAATTGTACGACTTCGAAATCGAGTTTTAAAAAGGCAGTAGTTTTGGCAGTTTACACCATACGATGTCGCTTTGACAGGTGCAGCTATGGCAATACACCTGCTCTCACAACGTTAGCATAGCTTGCTGGATGACCATTGCCAATGGACGAAACTTCTTGAAAAAAAATACAATTTTACACAATCCCAAACATCAATAAAACTAGTTTCTAAACAAGTCGAAGAATGACCATATGCCAAATTAACATAGGAACCTAATCCGACATTTATTATAACTTTTGCTAAATACCAAAACATTCTTTCTAATCGTACTCCTAAGCTGTAAAAGCGCAAGGAAAGCTCGGAGGATTGGTCGAGGTGACCTCCGACCTGTTCAGTACGCCACTGTTAAAGAGCAGTAGAAAGGTCGCAAAGCATGAAACTGTAGAAGTATTAAAATCGAGTAATGTGCAGCGATTTTCTTAACAAAAACAAAACTACCAAGCGAAACGGGCACAGTTCATGGAGACGGCCATTGTTCCATCTTACTGGAGTGTGGAAGCGCGCGACGGCACCTGTCATCCACCTCCCTTCTTAATATCTCGCCGTTATTATAATTTTCATTATTATTCTACCAAGAAAAATATTTCTTTGAGTTTCTATATCAAATTTCTATAAAGCCACAACAAACCTAAAAGTACTACGTAATCCTACGTTTAGAACTTCCACCCCCAGAGTACGTAAGAGACCGTATTATTTTTACCAATTTTTGGCGCTTTTCTCCTAGGGGTTGACTATTGAACAACCTCCTTTACATACCCGTTAATTCCCATTAAAATCGGTTCAGATATATAGACACGGAAAATTTGGAATTCGAAGTACGTAAGAGGGGGAATAGTACGGCAGTTAGGGTGAAGATAACAGTCGAAAGTGTCATTTAAAAGTAATGTCACTAAAAATTGACTTTGAAATAAAAAATCCTTACGTGAAAAATAAAAAAGAACGTAAAAGGACATTTTCTCGAGACATTGGTACCTAACAGAAAACATTATGTAATTAACTTTGTCCCCTACTCTCCCCTAAAGTACCCGACAAAAAAAATATTAAATAATAGGAATCAAAAAATCTTTTCTTAGACGATGTAACACACCACCCTGTATATAAGCGGAAGATTGTTTAATTAAGGTAACCATCCATTAAACGCTAAACGGTTGCAACCCTTTTATTATTACTAAATTAATTGAACGTAATTATAATCGAAATCTGCAATTTTCTCAGAAGATGAACTTGGCCCAGTTAGGGGTTTGTTATCGTTTATGAAATTTTAACATAGCGCCCGGAAGCCGCACATAAGGTGGAAATAATGCTCGTCTTTACCGGTGGGAAAACAAATAAACCTCTGTAAAATAAGTAGAGCATTCAGGGCTTCCGGCCAGCCTGTTGATTCGGTACCACTTGAGGGATAAGATTCAACCGGAAATAGGTTTTCTGGAGAGAAAACGCTATATTTAGCATATTACCTGCCCCGGCAGCTGCACTAACCTGTACGAAATCTACCCCTGTGCTATTATCACTGTGTAACAAGAACACAACTTGTACTCACGGAAGTCTCATTTCTTTTCTTCCTCTCGCGATTCTTTTATTGTTTTTTTTTTAACACCCGCACATCCGCACCACTCTATAGTACAGTGGTACAATTTCCGTCCCAAAAACCCCATCCCTTACAGCATATAGTTATTGTTACACGCAATTAAGACTTATTTGATGAATCTGAGGGAATAAGTTACATATATATTAATTGTAAGTTCATAAACATCCCTACTTTTTATTTATTTTGCAGTTATTAACCTGAAGTGACGATTTGGAACTGTCTATGCCTTATGAAATGTTAAGATGAGAAATATTATAGAAAAAATTCTAACCAAGAACATATTGTTCTGTTCAATGACAATTCGTTTTATTTTTTTTAATTTAATTTTAACAAAATAAAAAATACCTGCTTTTTTCAACTGAAAGGAAAAAATGCTCTAAAATTGACTAATAAATTCCTAATTGCGATGAAATCTAACTTTATTGTGTCTATGGGACATCACTAAAGCACGATATTGAATTCCGTGCCTTATGGGAAGCCCAAATTTCTTCCTTAATGAGGTAGCACGTGCTCAAATGATATATTTTATATATTCTTGGTTCTGAAAGATAGCGTAGGGGCAAAAATTCTCGTATTAGGTACTACCACAGAAGGGCCGGGCACGCGTCTACTGTCAATCCTATCATCGAATTCCGCACAACTCCCCTCAGCAAGCCGCCCTTCTAGCAGCTTTCGGTAACCACGTGTTTAATATAAGCCAGGTGGTTACTGACCTAAATTAAGCACCATATGTGTCTTTTTATCCCAAAAGAAAAATCTCGATTTATACCCTCATACGTCACAAATCTGTATTGCAAACATTTTACCAAAATTTAATTGCAACGAGTTTTCTACATTAAACTTTCATAAATAATAATAAATAACATTATTAATNTTGATACAGCCGAAAATTAAAACGATTTTAATAATAAATGATAGGTCTTATCAAGAAATCGTGATTAAAAAGTATTTTAGAATTCCATGTAAGTAATATAATAATTCATAAAATATCACGATCAATTAAATTTATCTTGATAATATTTATTTCGTTTAGTAACGAAAATAATTATATTATTATTATAATTAATAATCAACCCCAATCTTTGACGAAATATTTTAACAAAATCGTAATTGGTTTGTTCGAAATAAATATAGCTGCTGCTTTAAAGGCGGCAATTTCTTTAAATTAGTAATAGAAAGTTTACAAACCGGGTACTTGTGCGTATTCTTTTTTTAAAAAAACGAAACCTAGTTAAATAGCAATTTGATAATTGGTCACACCTTTTTTAACCGAATTCATTTAATTTATTGTTGCAAATTAACCGTAAAATCTACCTAAATTTTATTTATCATATGTTTCAAATAGAATTTCTGTTACATCAATCAAAACAAATGTGCTGTCTCTTTTGAAAATAATAAAGGTATATTCCATCTAAAAACATTCTAAATAATATTATTATTTTTTAGCGAATGTGGTTTGTTAGAAGTGCGTTTTCATGGATGTCCTAACACTTTAATAAAATAATAAGCACATGGATACCGACTGATGCCAAGTCCCTAATTCAATAATTTCATAAAACTATGCTGAGCTTTGAAAGCGTTCAAATAAGGTATACTTTGAAACTAGAAAAGATCACGTAGGTAAACAGAAAGCAGCTAAAATGTCTTTATTATAGTCTACCTTCCCACAGCCACAATTCGCGAAGGTGTTCAGCAGATGTTTTGATGTCTTTCAAAACACCACAGAAGTTCCCAAGTGGTTTCAATTCCTCATCTGTACCTTCTAAGCACAATAAAGAGATTTACAGGTAATTCTGGATTTTCCCAGTTATCGAATAAACAGATGGCAAACTTTTAAAATAAATGAAACTGAAATAAAAATTCAGAACGAATGCAGTAGTTCTTCCCTACTAAAAATTTCTGCTTATAAAAATCAATTTCAAACGTTTTAATCTGGTCAGAGAAAAAGAAGACGGATTAAAATTGGAAAATACACTATCCACAATTAAATAGATCGACGTCCTTTTATTTATTATCGTATCAGCCTAATCATTACTCTGTAATTATTAAGCAAGTTTTTGCTCGATCGCTCATCAACTAACACCGTGTAAAACATCTGCTCTTCTTTAGGTAAAACTAATCAGAGCAATTGTTTGGGACCAACTGGTTTGGTTCCGTATAAAAAACTGTGATTTATTATCAAATTAAGCGTTGATATTGAACATATTTCATGTGCCTTAACAATGACTATGTATTTTTCGGAAATAATTTTTTACAAATAATACTTTACTAAAGTAACTTTTTGTTTCGTTTTCTTAAAAACACTTTTCAAAGCAGCCGTGTTGCATATTTTCTCGTAAAAGAAGGGTAGCGCTTTTAAGCTGTGCGATAATGAGACTGTCTAAAACTCTCCAAGAGGACAGGACGACAAAATCTTTTGCAGAATATCGGCAGCTGTCAAAGTTTACACTAATATAGATAAGACTCATTACTTTTACACAGCTGGTCGGGCGGGGATTTCAGTTTGAAGGTTACAACGTAAGGGTTTTTAAGTGGAAAGGGTTAATAATATGGCAGACGTTACCTCTATTTTTAGATGTTTTAAAATAGTCACCTAGTAATTTGTGGGAGGATTTAGTAAAACAGATAAATAAGTGTGGCATGTAACTTAGCTTAAGTACATAGATAGCTAATCGAAATCAAGGGTAAACGTTGGAAAAGTTAATGAAGATACAAAGAAATAAACAGAAGACCCATTAAAGTTTTGTTGTTGGTTTACGTCATTACAAAAAAACATTACGATGTTAAAGGGAGTTTAAGACTGTTTTTGAATCGATTTCTTTTCTTTTTTTGAATGTCCAAATTGGTAAAGATCTAAAAATAAATTCAATTAAAATTATGTCTCAGACCGTAATTTATATTATTACAGTAAATTAAGATTAGTATTTATTTAATTGATCATTACCGTTTTCTAATAGCTTTTCCAAATAAATATTGATAACAAAGGACATGCTTTTCAAACACGCCTCGTATAAATAGCCCATTAAAAGTACATACTAATAATACGTAAATGTAATTGAAATTTTTTGTCACCAATGTAGTACGTTATTAGGAAAAAAAACAGTAATACGACATTATTAATAGGTTCGTGTCAGTCACCGATTTTCTTTTCCGAATTGATATATAAATTTATTATTTTTAGTCAGTATGCTTGCGACTTTCGGAGGGTATGGTTCGTAAATTAAAAATTCTGAAATAAAATTCGAGAAAAACGAAAGTTTTACAATTTGAAATAATTTATCGACTTAGCTGTCTATTCCAACGTCTTATAAGTTGACAACACCTCTTCTAGTAAGTTTTAAAAAAGTATAAGTAAAATAGGTAGGTATCTACTTGCTACTTGAATGTGTTGACTATTTTTGATGAAAAATGAGGGTTTTATGATTGCATGATGTTAGTGGAGATAGCAAAAACTCACGTAGACAATAAATTATTAGCATTTTATATCTACCTACACAAAGTCACCACTTTAAAAAACTTGAAGAAAGTTTAAATTTAATTACATTATTTTTGATGCCAGTATAGGTAGATATTTAGTACTTATATTTTTATTTGTTTATTGTTATTAAAACAACTTTTCTTAAATGGATTAAAGAAGTACGTATATTAACTGATGGATGGTTGGTATATTAACTGATAGATGGTACAGTGCCTACTAACAAATATGATTCTCGTTAGGTCAGTAGGAGTTTTATTTGAAAATGATATTCCTATTAGTAAACTTCTTATCGTATATGTAATTTGCATATTGGTAGTAAAGTTGCGTATTAATAGTAAGCATGTTACGCTTGTTTTGACGTACTACAAGGTGTTTACAGTTGGGTGTCGCATCGCGTCGCGTCGTTATGAAATACACACGTTGCCAGCAGGGTCTCCGGTTCATCCGTCCAGAAAGAACGCGTGGTGGTGGTGTGGCGTATGGGGTAGAAAGTGGTGCAGCGTCGTATGCAGCTCATACGCTGCTACTACTACTGCTACTACTACTACTACTACCCCATGGCACACCGACAACAGCAGCCGTCGAACAACAGCTGCCGCTCCTCATAATATTAAGGACAGCAAGCCGGGTGGCTGGCCATTCGAGGGTAGTAAGCGGGCTAGATAACTCGGAAGCAGTTGTACAGTGGCGGAGACTGTAGAGCGCTAGCGGAAGCACACATCGGGCCCCCTTGGTGCGCTTGCTGCTCCCCTCCCCTGGACAGACGTTGATGCTTCGCTACCACACGGCCGTGCTGTTGATTGCCAGTCTGCAACTAGTTTTCGTGAATGTACCGTGCCGTTCTTTTGTTGGAGCTGTTCAGTGAAGTGTGTTGTGTCGTAAAACCGTAATGGGTGGTAGTTAACAAAGTGCCTGTAGTTTTTTTGTAAATGTTGCTTTTTGTGACTTAGTGCTAGTGTTCGACGATAATTTGCCTATGGCTCGGTATTTTAGATCGACTCGACGGTAACGGCATCAAGCTGCTACTGAATCCCTATTGACGCTACCATGTCTTGGATAAGATTCTCTCTAGTCGGCCTTGTATTGGTCTTACAACAGGTAAGTCCTTTACGGCGTTTAAAGAACATAATCCCGATAAACATTCAAAGTTGAAAACCCCGCGCTCTTTACTCTGAGGAATCGAAAACCAAGGTGATTTTGCTAACGCGCGAGACACTGAAATTGATTGTTATTGGTCACTGTCTCGTGCTCTTCAAGATGCAGTTTGACTCACACTTTTTCGTTTTTTGATTCCGTTTTCTAAAGTTAAATTCGAATGCTTTTGGTATTCATTGCTTTACTACGAGTTCTTAAAATAGCTTTCGATCCCAAGAGACCACCGAACGTTTGTTGTATGTACACAACACACATGTCCAAAGCATCAGATGCTTATACATGCACGTATCCTACCTATCGTTTTTAACTTACCTACAAAGTACATACCTACATAGGTACATACGTTCTTAACAGATACGCGTTAAAGTTCGTGTAGGTATACACTGAGAAATGTTTTTGTCATAGGCGGATTCCTCAGGCATTTTCGAATTGAGACTGAAATCTTTTGACAATGATGCCGGCAAAGAGGATTTCGGTAAATGTTGTACTGGAAAAATGAAAAATTCGGAATGCATCGGAACATGTCAACCACAATTTAGAATATGTCTCAAAGAATATCAAGTGGTGGTCGATCTGAAAGGACCGTGCACTTTTGGGGAAGTCATAACTCCTGTGTATCTGGCGAACCAACGGACGGAATCTCAGGATGGTTTTGATAGCCCCATAAGATTTCCTTTCCCCTTTACGTGGCCGGTAAGTTCTGAGATTTTTTAGAAATACTTAATTTATAAATGAGTCGTTTCGGAAACAACCACTTCAAATGAGAACCACTTAGGAGTGCTTGTTTATTTATTGAGTAAAAGTACAAATCTAATTGAATTTGGAGAAATTTAATTTCAATCGTAATTCCATTCTTATATTGCACTTTTGAAACAGCTTAAAAATATGTACATGATACAAATTATAAAACCGACAGACCCACATTTAATAAGTAGTCGTTTATTTTTTCACTGTTACCACTAGAGCAGTGGTAATAACAATAGGGATGATAAGTATAGGTACCTACATATTACGTAAAATTTGATTGAGAACAACTTGTTATGAACTGGCTTACCTCATAGATTAAATGAGATTCAAAAATGCCTTTAGCTATAAACCTCACTTCTTAACTTTCCCTACCTAACTATTAATAAGTACTGATATTTATACGTACACATATTCATTTGGCGCAATCTAAAATTTTTAAAATATTTATTTTCGCAGCCTAGGAATAATTTATAAAAATATAAAGCAGGAAATAATCATAAAATGAAACCTAATAAACCGCATGTGCAGTTTACTAAGAAAGTATATTTACCATTTCCGTTGGATGATTTTGCAGCATCCTATAAACTGGCTCTGAGCAGGTATAGATACACACCGTGGGAAACAGGTTGCACGAATTTAAACTTACTAATAATAGATTTATCGATAAAATGAATGTAGCTGGTTGCACTGCAACTTTTTCTCTCGCTATCTGACAAATGTAAATTAACTTGTTAAGAAATATTTTTTGCGTATTTATGCAGGCCACTTACAAATACGAACGATAAAATACGTACCTAGATACTGCTCCCAGTTGTTTTAAATAAATTTTAATCTGTTTGAAAAAGGTTTATCTTTGCTTGTATTTTGCAGACGATGTTTGAGTTTCGTCCCAGTTGTCAATTTTTTTCTTGTCATTTCTTTATTTATTTTATGTTGTACCTGTTCGTTTATTATTCTTTAACATATTAAGCACCTATTGTATCTATATTTCATAAATTGGAAGTGCTTTTGATACTCAATTTAAAAATGGGTGTATATTTTTTGTTTGAATGATTCACCGTGAATTATTATAAAGTTAGTCGTAATTGAAAAGAAAATTATATAATTAATCTTTTCCTGGTAATTCTTATTGAAAGGGGAAAGTTAATAAGTGTAACCATGTTTTAATTATTAACGATTGCGAAATTAGAAGATGTACATTAATTTTAACAATTTAAGTGGTTGATTAAAAACTATCCAAATTAAACAAAACTTGCAGCTTTCTTAAATTATGCAACCATCGAATTCTTAAGGCAAAAATGCGTGAAATTTAAATTTAACAATAACGCTGCTAATTTTATAGTTTATGCAACAGTGCTAGAAGTAATTTACTTATTTAATTAAGTAAAGAACTGAAAATGCTTGAAAGCGTATCATCGGGCAAAGCATGTTATTTATTACTATAATAGTTAAAAGTTAAACCAGGTGCCGCTTTGTATTGTCGCTCTTGCTGCTTTATAAACCAGTCTGTGATCAATTAGCTTTGGGTATCAATGTTGCTGCTACAAATTTCCAATTGATTTATCCAAGTCGTGGTAAAAACGCTTGAAAGTACTATTTTCCCACCATTTCGTGTGCAATAAGTAGAAAGAAGAGATGCCGGTTAGTTGTAAATTGTTATTTGTCAACCGGTTTTACATAATTTACTGTGGTACATTCGTGTACTTATACTAGGTACCTAATACTATCATTCCTTGCTCGCCTTACATTGCACTATTCTTTATTCCGCCAAGTACAAATTTCAATAATTATTGTTTTAAGTGGGTGCATTTCATTATATTTCATTGTCTTTCACATACGAATTCTGGAATGTTGCATGTTGAAGTTAAAAAAGTTTAATTTTTTGCCGTCGTAAAATACTGGTATGTAATTGTAGTACATTTTTTGTGTCATAATTATGACAGTGAACTAATTTTCATAATAAATTTTATACGAACTTATAATGAGTTCGTTAGAAATCCAATGTAAACCAATGTTCTCAATCAATATTGATACATAAAGTAGGCAGTACTACAGTAGACAAATCTAAATAAGAATCAACCATATTGATAAACGACTACTTTCAGTGAATTTCTTGCTTATCTTTCAAATTAATTGTTTACCTTTATTTATTACTATTATTTTTTGCAAAAAATACAGAGCGTGCTTATTCTTCTTTGCAGGGTACATTTTCTCTTATTGTACAAGCATATCATGGAAACCTGACAACGCACAACGAAGGTAAGTTTGTTTATATCAAACGTATTCAATGGACTTTTGTACTTATTTAAAAGAACAATCATACCTAAAACGATCAAAATGTCCTCATATCTTATAATATAACAAACTACAAACCGCCCTTATCTTTATCAAAGCATCAAGTATCATTACATTTCTAGTATGTATTTAAAATCATATTGTGTCTAGTGAATTAGGACAAGCACATGTTAGTCTTCTACTAATACGTCTACAATTCAATGAACGCAAATCTAGTTTTATTTTGTTATTTGCCTGTTTTATCATTACCTTACGCGAAATCTCTTCGTTAGCTTGGCGTGTACTCGACAAAAAGGGAATAGGTACAATAAATCAGTACTTCGTTACTAACCGATATAGCAAAAGTAAATTTGCATACATATTCGTTGCAGTGGCCCTTTCTATAAAACATAGTGCGCACAAGTTTAGCTTTACACACATGCACCGCAGCTGTCAACCGGATTTCGACCCTCTCCTGATTCATGCAAGACCTTTCCGTTTTACCCAAATGTTTACCTATGCTACACGGTGGATTATGGTCTTTTCTAAGCTCTGCCAAGTAACACAACCCTTCACCTATTCTCCCCATGCTCACGTTAAATACGATTAAATAAGTTTCATGTTGTTTTTTAAATCCTAAAAGATAAAACGGCAAAACTTTTTATGTTTCGTATATACTTACATGCTCGTATTAATAAAAACATTATTTCTATTATGAACGGAATTATACGTAATACTGTTTCTTTTTTGAATATCAAATATTTCTGCAGTAAAATACTGGCGAATATAGTTTACTTTTAATGAAAGAGTTAAAACTAGGCCGAGTGTATGCGTACTTATTGTGAGCGATAGTGAATGCAAATAAATTCACAACATTTGATCGAATAGCTTCCCCGTAACGCGTTTTAAGCGATTATTTTTTCCTTTTGAAATTATTCTGTTAAATTTTAAAAACGTTACAGGCCCACAGGCCGCTCTAACTTTTCATTGTCCTAATCAAACAAAAGCATGACTCTGTACCTCGATGCAACAATCGATTGTATTGTTAAAATCCCTCGTCACAATCTAAAAAATGTTACAAAGTCGTGAACATTTTTGGTTTACTTTCTTTTCGTGTCTTGAAACCCATTGTATTCTTCGAAACTGCACCTTCATCTCTTAATTCACAATGATAGCCTATTTTCGAAGAATATAAATCTACGTTGTGTTTGAATCTAAACGCTAAATACAAATCTTGTTTAGTCTGTTTAGCCATTTGATAATTTCGGTATTTTTTGTATTTCTTTGTTTAACGTTTTAAAAATACGAGTACCAAAAGATCTCTAGCATTCTTCATCTTTTTAATGACTTATCGGGCTGTAAACTTGCCAAAATACCATGATGAAGCAATATGACAAAATCTGTAGTTGGTAGAGAAGAAACATATGTGCATGTTTTAAATTTTTGCAACGTGTTCTATTGTAGCCGAATTTTACAAATACAATTGGTACGTTGCTTTCAAAATTTATGGGTCTCCAAGTTCGTTGCCAGGTGTTTTACGAACATAACCGTCCTCACCTTCCCCTATGATGTGCCCCTTGATGCGTATAGTTAAGCATTCGGTCTGATGTTAAATACTGTTTTTCTACGATGCAAAGCCAAAGGCGAAAAATTACATTATTTTACCAAAAAAGAATAACATTTTCATAAGTATGTAGGAACATATTAAGAAGCAAAGTGAGAAAATTTTAAACTTTCTTACCGATTTAGTGCACCTTATAATTTTGTCTCAAATTACTTTTTTCCTTTTGATATCGCCAAATCATTATCATTAAATATGTCTTCATTGAATAATTTTCAGATAAAATTTTTTGATTTAGAATCCTTTAATCGAAAAATCATATGCGTACCTTTGCAATTTCAAATGAATTAATTACTTTTATGGTGAATCGCGTGTAATTCCAGTCACTTCCACCGGCACTATAGTACTCATGACGCTGATGTGCCTAATTAATTATACAGCACAGAGCTCAAAGAGGAAGGATCATTTAAGAAATCGAGAGACATGAACCTGCGTATATAGGAACTAATTAAAACTGTTCACACGTTCTACTAAGTTACGTTGCTAACATCATAAAAAACATGTAGCATATTGTATTAACTCCGGAAAATAACATGCATACATACGGACGTGTTTCAGGGTTCGCGGGATGATTTATATTTACTGTTTTAATAATCCACAATTTTTATACTTTTCTTTCTTTCGATGTTCTCATAAGTCGTCGTCATTTCGTTGCATGCATCAGAGCGTTACCCTTTTCTATGTACTCACATACTTAACGGCATTTTTTACTACCTTTTTATTCTAAGCATAACTTTGCTTTTTAAATTGATGATAATTTATATAACGGATTTTATAACTTGTTTATATTATATTAACTTCATTGGGAATTTTCTTTATTTTTATACAGAATCACGCTGATTAGTATCAAACTGAAAACAAATCTAAATTTTTTTCTACGAAAAGTACCTAGGCACTTGTTTGAGAAAGGATGGAACAGAACCCGTTTAAACGAGAATTAAGGAAGCTGTTGTAAAACGGTAGGAATAAATATTGAAATACTCCTGAGAAAGCACTTGTAACTCTACCATAGTCTGTTACGTGTTTTCGTTACGAATACGCTATCTCTGTCTCGAGCCTAATATCATCTTCCTTTAGTACCATGCATTAACGGATGGCCGTTAATTAAACCAAAAACCTGTCCTCCTGATGTGGCTATTTATTTTACAGATTTTACTGTAATATTGTGACTACCATAAAAATGTCGCCGCTTATTCGGCTCTTTTTGGAAGTTTTACTGAACGGAAAACAACGCCAATCTTCATTAATATGACATTAAAATTCAACTTAAAATAATTTAAAATTGCGTTTAAGATAAAGCGTTCATTTGGTTAATGCTTGAAGTCATCGAGATTATCGTTAAGAATGAGTTATGAAGTTACATTTATTTGCTACGAATAGCATAAATAATTTTTAATTTCCACACTGGTTTTCATCTATTTTTTTTACAAAACTTTATTAATTAAACTTGCTTTAGTTCGTTATGGTTCAACATTTACTGTAATTAATAATCTACAATTTCCTATCTAGTAATAAGTAGCTTGCTGTATAATTATGATAATTTTAGGTAATTTTTATTTCATCAAATTCTCTATTAACTATACTTACATTGGGTATGTTTGGCAACTACATAATAACAGTTATAAATAACAAATTAAATAATTTTTCGTTTAACCTCATTTCGAATATTCGATTGAGGAAAAAGTTTCTCTACTTTTGAGTTTATCTGTTTCTTTTAAATTTTTTCGTTATATTTAAAGGTAAACGTCACAAGCAAATATCTAGTTTTTGCCAGGTATCTAGCTAAATGCATGCATAGTAAAGAGAGGTGTTATTTTGCTAATATATTTAAAAATATATCCTTTTATGCTTATTTTTGTAGAACTTTTACCCATTGTACATACATTTACACGAGAATAGATACCTTAGTACCTATAAAAGGAATAAACGAGAAAAGTTCTGCGGTTCCCTCATAAAACTGATGCTGTTAAGTTGCGTATTGCCGACTATTAAAACTGAAATAAGAACGTAAAAGCTAAGCGCCTGGCGACCCTGTTGTTTTTCTTTCTTTCGCGAATCTGTCCGAAAGTGATCGGTTCTATTTTTAACGATCCTGTTCGACTATCAATTGCGGCAAAAGAAGACTAAGGATATTTGGTAAATAGGTTAAGTCTCAAGTTTTTCTTTGCGTTATTTACGGATTAATTCGATCGCCCCCTACAAGCGTACATATCGAAATACATGTTATACACATATCAGTTTTTGTATGTCTTGGTACACCTACACTGTTCCATGATGCATCTGTTTACGCGAACAACCCATATCAGTGTGGTAAGTTACACAAAGCGTTTCCTTAGGAGAAGCGCTGTGCGATTTTAACGCTGTACCGGATGTCCTGACCCTTCAGATAGGTACTAGTATTGCTACAGCAACCACTACCCCTCACGCTTTGCGCCATCATCGCTTGGTCTTTTATGTGCTTCGTACATCGCATCGTGTCGCTGTGTCTCTTGATGTGATGGAATATTGTCTTGAATTTCCTTCCCACCCTTGTTCGCGATAACTTCCCATCGTGTTTACCTTTACTAAACCGCTCATAAATATTAACACGCATTTCTTCCAGTTCCCAGACACGCAAGTACAATATAAGAAATATTTGCCGTAAGTAAAGTAAAAGTCACAAAAGAAAATTTATGGTCAAAGAAACGCGTCAATTTTCTTGGGTTGAGTTTTAAAATTTAACAAGCTGGTGAAATTTCAATCTTAAGATTTATGAGTCATTAGCAATATTTCAAGAGTATTGCACCATAGTGTTAACGCTATTTCCATGTTTCTCATTAACCTTTTGGAAGCTCGGTGTACTTATTAGTTTATTTTGTGTTCCACAATGACTATATTTTGCTATTATTGTACAAATGAATAAACAATTTAAAATCTTCCTTGGAGTATACATACAATGTGTTTAAGTAAAACAGTTACTTTAAATTCGATCCATTTCTTCTTCCATTAGTATTAAAAATAAATTGTAACTGAAATCGGACATCAGGGAATTAATTATTAAATATTCGTAGCAATGAAGGAACTAATTAAGGGAATTGGATGAAGGTTGATACAGGTATAAAGTCGGGGTGTACAGAACCTGTCCCCGATAAACTTTAGTTTTATTTACTCATTCGCTCTTGTAGTTGGAAGCTATAATAAAGGTGTTCAAAGAGTTGGCTGGTTGGTGGTGGTGGTGGTGGTGGTGGGTAAAAGAGACTGTTTTCTTTCTCGCTTCCCCGCAGCAGCCATCATCCAGCCTCTGTTCTGTTCTTTGCCGGATACAGCTGCGAAGTACATCATGCAGGTGCACCTTATTTCTTTCACGTCTGCCTTTTGACGACGATTTGTTGAATTACGTTTCTATTTAACACCAAAAATTACTACATCTAAACCTTATCTCAGAACAAATTCTATTGTTTTCATTTGGATATACTCGAGGATCTTTCTTTAAATAAAAATGTTGTTCTTTTGAATAGCTACAACCCCTCGTATACAAACTTCACTTGCGAGTTACCAAGCTTTTTTTTTTACAGTTTTGGTTACCACCCTTATTAGACAACGATATTTACAAGTGAGTGACGAGTGGACCGAAGACAATCACACTTCGAAATATTCCACTTTGCGTATAGAATACAGGGTAACCTGTGAGCCATATTACTACGGCAAGGGATGTGAGACAGTATGTCGGCCTAGGGACGACAGCTTCGGCCATTTTACTTGCTCTCCCACGGGTGAACGTGTCTGTTTGTCTGGCTGGACCGGCGATTACTGCACTACACGTAAGTACTCGCTGTGTGTTTTTATTGTTATATACATTTATAAGTATCATACATAAACGTCGAAAGCGAAGAGTAGCGCCAGATGTGCGTCTCTATCAGCTTCCCTTCTTTTTTAATGTATACTTGCCGGGACGGACGTTTTTCATCTTACTATAAATTACCACCTATATTGAGCCACACTTGAAGTTGTACTGCTTTAAATTATTCCTGTTGATAAAGTTGTTTCAGAATAAAACAACTAACCTTTTCCTGGGTACTACGGTTGCTTAAATCGTTTTAGTTAGAACTAATTGTAAGCTACTGTTGCTGAAATTGGTGCTACCTTGTTTCAGTCATGTTCAATTAGGTAAAAACATATCGGTTTTTATACTTCTGGTATAAATATCTGGGATTTAGCCAACAATGTTGTTGGTCCTTTAAATGAAGACACCTACTTCTTAATTAGTACCGTTTTTCACGCAAGACTTGCTTAATTTCGCAAAACGGTGAAGCAATTTTATTAAGAAAAAATAGCAATTTTCAATCGTCTGTTTATATGGTCGTGGAAGGAATTGAGAAAAGCAAAAAAATTTGACGAATAAAAAAATGCAAATACTTCTCATAAAAAAGAGAAAGATGGGAACTCGATTACGAATGATGCGTCTATCGTGCAAGTGAATACGGACATTAAAGGACAAAAAATATAATTTTTGATCGTAAAAGAACAAAAACTACGACCGCGAAAGCAAAGACGTGAGCAAGTCAGCTGTCGGTTGCAGCCGGCTTTCTTCCCACGATCTGCTTGGCCGTAGCGCATACCTGCGAGTATACAGGGTGCACAGAGGAGGCACTAGCTGACAATGAGCCAGCCAGTCTCTCGGACAGACAGGACAGAAGACCGTGGCGAACATTGGAGTTAGAAACAACATTTCTACTGCGCACCGTTCTCTTTTTCTTGCACATATTGTAGCGCACCGTACGTCCATTCGTCCTGTATATCTACTACATTGGTATAACCATATTGCGACTACTACATTCTTGTCAGGCCGCGACCATCATCCATCATTGTTCTTTAGAACATAAAGCACTAGCAAAGCAGACTATTGCTACTATTTTACCGACTTAGGCTGCCAGTAATGCTTCTTTTACTTTTATCCTATTATTCAAATTAAACAATAGAATATTGGTCTATCAACGAACTTCTACTCTGATACCGAAATATTGGACAAATTTACTGCAGTGAAGGTGTGCTGTGCTAGGAACGCATTTACCTCCTTCCTTTTTAATATTTATGTAATTTATGGTCCACAAAAGACTCGGATATAAAACAATAAAAACTTTATTCTTCACATTAGAATATCAGTAGGTAACTGTAGACCATTTGGTCAATCTCTCTTTTCTTCTTGATTTGTTTATTTCGAAAGGTATATTCGGTATAAATGTTTAGAATTCAACTAATTCATAATATTATATTTTTCTTCTGTTTATATTTAATTATCAATTTCTTGTGCTGTTGTAGGAATAAACGTAAAGAAACAAATACATAATTAATTCTCCTATCTGTACTTATTCCGTTTTCTTTCTTACAGCCCGTTGTTTACCAGGCTGTGATGAGCAACATGGTCATTGTTCGAAACCAAACGAGTGCAGGTAAGAACTTAACGTCATTATTATCCACCGAATGCCACTTATTCTATCATTGAAATTACTTTGTGTGGTTGGTACAATGTTCTAACAAAGTTAAGATTAGCATAAAATACGGTATATTACACAATAGCTTCCCGCTAACAAGTCTGCTACTACGGTTTCGACAAAAAAGTTCTATATTTCCACAGATTTTACTGCGCAAATGAATTATATTATTATATACTAAAGATTATTAATATTTGTTATGATTATTGTAACAATGATGTGGAACGTTGTATATTTTTAACTACAGAAGAACTGGTTGCCCCTTGAATGGTTCTGACACGTAAGTTTTACTAAAACGACGTTGTTAAAACAAACGAGAATTATGACTCTTGCAAAGTAATTAGAAGCAAAACCAAAACGTAATTAAAATTCATCATGGCAGCCAAGTGAATAAAATTACTTTACAACTCATAAAATCGTGCACACTTCTTAACTGTCGATTTGCACAAAATAACATGTACCCACAGTAGGCAGTTCTTTCATTCGTCTTGTTTTCAGGAGCATTAACTTTCCTCAATTTCTGACAATTAGTTGATGTAATTACATCAATGTTAATCAGCAGCAACTGCATAAATTTCTTCAAATTGCATCAAGATTGTACATGATTAAACTAAAAAGACACTTTGAGGGAAGTTTCACTCATTAAATATTCTCCTAATTAATTAATTTAAGTTATCGCAGACGGTATATGTAAAATTTTTGAAAAGTTAATAACAGTCGTACGTCAGTGCGTACTGGTAGAAAGTTCAGACTATAAATTCGCACAGTGCATTTCCTGTTAAAGGAAATGTAACTACCTACACCATAACCACTCAAAATCGTACCCATCATAAACACATTTGCATAACATGTAACGTAGTCTGACGTCTGAACCTGCCAGTTTATAAAATGCCGATTTACCTCAATATGCTAATGCTTTTTCATTCAAAAAATTCCTATTACGAAAGATTTAATTATTGCATCATCGTCGCGTGAGGCTATTAAAAAAGGATGATAACAGAACGATATTCAATAACAACAATTAATAATAGCTACTCGTACGATGCTACATTCATATGTGATGGATATAAAAGAACATTTTATCATTACGCGGAAGAGAAGGGCAGAATCGAAAGAGTCGCTCAACAGAGTGCACCTATGAGATGGTGTATGCGGATTGGGCCGCCGACCCGCAGGTAACCTTTCCTTGACCTGCATACTTGCCACCGGGCAGCGTGGGAAACAGCTCTGTGGGCGTGTTGCATCCCCGCCACTTCTCCCCGCGCAACGACGATCCAAGCTGCAACTCAATGAGCACCTCGATACAATCCGAATAAATACACTCACTCCTAAACGCATGATCGGAATAATTAAAGGGTACTAATGTAACGCTGCTCAGCCTATTGCCCTGAGAAAAAACGCAACAATTGTATCACATCTTCTTCTGTTTAGTTGTTCTCTTCTACTTCTTCGCGTTTTTTACGGGACAATTGCCATTTCGGGGCGTGATTGAAATGCACTTGAGAAATCTAAACAAATATTCATGCACTTTCTAAATATTTCTCATTTTGTAGGTATTAAGATTCACATTTAGCAGTAACGAAAGAGTAATATTTTCAACTTAATTAACTTCATTTTTTTAATTGATAGAATCATTTTGTCTTAATTCATTAAACAACTTCTTTTTTTTTTTCTAATCAAAATTCAAAACGATGTTGAAAATATAATTGCGCTGGTGCATTTCACAAACGACTAATCTGTTTCGTCATTATTATCTTATTCTCGTCTTTCTCGTCTACGGTGCACGTTGAAGACTTTACAAGCTGATTCCACTTCATCATTCCGTTATTTCCACGGAGAATGCATCCGTCCAAGTGTATTTTTCTGTTTTAATAGACATCACTTCCCCGATTTATATTCTGTAATGTCGGTGACGTTAACAAAACTACACCGGTTGTATAGGTCTTTCATGCGTCATCCCAATCTAATTTTATACAGTCATATACTAACTACACTGTAGAAAAATTTATGGAATATTATATCTACGTGTGTGTGTATAAATTGATGTTTGTTTGTAGTTTACATTTATTTTCACATTTACTTTAATATTTTTAGCACTTCTATACGACATGAATTTTTTATTTCGTATTTTTCAAAATAGGAATGTTCATTCATGAAGCAAATACATAAAATTATCCTGTTGTTCCCACGCAAATTGAACAATTTACGATTATACAATTTGCTGATTTTGCACGACTATTCACGGGAAAAGGTATTTTTAGAGCAGACTTAACATTTTGTCATGAATAAAACCTTAAAAAGTGCAACTCGTGTAGTATAATCTATGCTCATATTCTTTCATTTCTACACTTTAACTTGTGGAAACATCAAAACTAGAACTAGTTGTATGCAATTTATTTAGCAAGGTAGTGAAAGCTTATGTGTGGCTTTATTGTTTCAGATGCCAGTCAGGATGGGAAGGTCCATTATGCAATCAATGTCAACGTTATCCAGGCTGCATGCACGGAACCTGTGTTAAGCCGTGGGATTGTCTTTGCGATGAAGGATGGGGAGGCCTTTTCTGTAATCAGGATTTGAATTTTTGCACCAACCACAAACCTTGTCGTAATGGTGGCACCTGCTTCAACACCGGACAAGGCAGCTACACTTGCAGCTGTGCACCGGGTTTTACAGGCACCGCATGCGAAATAGCGATCTACGATTGCCAGAACAGCCCCTGTTTGAACGATGGAACTTGTACAAAAAACGGCACGTACCATACTTGCGTGTGTCCTAAAGGCTTCCACGGTCCTCACTGCGAAACTTCCGTACAAACTTGTAGTGACAACCCTTGCCATAATGGTGGTACTTGTACAGAAACGGAAATGGGTCACAAATGCGAGTGCCTTCCTGGATATAGCGGCCAGGACTGTGAGCTTCAAGTAAACGATTGCATCTCCAATCCATGCATGAATGATGGAAGTTGCTTCGATGACATCGACGGCTTTAAATGCATCTGCCTCTCAGGATTCAGTGGGAAGAGGTGTGAAACAAACATAGACGATTGTTTGGGAAATCCTTGCTTAAATGGTGGGACCTGCGTGGACAAAGTGAACGAGTTTCGGTGCCAATGCGTGCCAGGATTCGTAGGTCCGCTTTGCCAAACTCGCGTCGATTATTGCCTTGCGAAGCCGTGTGCGAACGGTGGAACTTGCATAAAATTGACTAATGACTATAAGTGTAAGTGTGCGCCTGGTTTCGCAGGTAAAGACTGTAGCGAACAAATTGACGAATGCCAGTCGCGGCCATGTCAAAACGGCGGTAGTTGTGTGAATCGCGTACACGGATTCGAATGTCAGTGCACGACGAATTTTATGGGACGGACTTGTGACGAATCCGTGACTAGTGCGGCTCCTAGCGCAAGGGTGTCATCTGACTCGAACCTTACTACAGAACATGTGGTAGTGATCGCGACCATTTCGACTTTCGTGCCACTTCTAGTGTTAATCGCGGTAGGCGTCATCATCTGCTTAAAACAACGAAGGAAGCGAGAAAAAGCTCGAGCGGATGAAGAAGCTCGCTTGCAAAATGAACAGAATACAGCTCATAGTAGTTTTTCAAAACGTGGAAGTAATATCGTTACCGATACGCACATAATTAAAAACTCTTGGGGAAAGTGCACAAACAACGTTGTCAGTGCGTCTAATCTCCCTTCTCCTGATGACTGTAGTGTCTCTAACGTGAGTGTCAGTGAGAGCGACTGCTTCTCAAAGCCGCTGCACCATCAGATCATCGATGGGAGGCCTGTTTATACTTTGCAGAGGTCCCGTTCTCAAAAACAACTGAACACAGAACACGGGCCTCGTACTGCAGCCGCTTCTGTGTTACTTGCTGCCAAACTGCAGCACGAACCCGAATACGAACACATCAAGCGTATGTCTGTGATGTCAAATTCCTCGGCTGTGTGTGGAGTGAGGTAAATAACCTATAATTTCTTTTCTGACTTTTAAACACCACCACTACTTATTCATTCGATTAATGTGATATTTTTGGAATTACTTTCCATACGTACACAACATACCTATATAACGTCTCCTTTCCTTCCACTAACTTGCTGTTTTCTTACAGCGATCCGTCCCTGTTAAAGAGGTCGGTGGAGAAGGAACCCAATGTTGGGGTTTATGTGATAGGAGAACATTTCCACCGAGCAGGTGCGATATCGCCTGGCCTTTTCGCAACCGAGGTGTAAATACGAAGGATGATATTTACGTTGTTGTGCGTCTGAGCTGAGTGCATGAATATGTGTTGAATCCGTTCACATCATAGGTCGGAGCCACGCTTTGTACAGTTATTTATTAAATATCTCAGCTCCGGCAGCTGATGCGGTTAGGATCGCAAACTTATTATTTATTTCGCTTGCGTACTTAACTTGTAGGACACGACAGTACAACGCACGATGTCCTCCAGGGGTTTCTGCGTGCTCGCGATACCGCTCTGGAAAACGCCAACCAAGACCAGATCTTTCCCACTAATGGTAATAGTTTGTTTGTATATAGTTTAGTTATAATAATTCGATATTTCCATGCATTTTGACCATTGATGGGGGATCTAGGTTAGGAACCAAAGATTTGGCGGAACTAAGAGCCTGTCTTGCGAGGAGGCAAAACGTCCAGTAGGTAACTAAAATTTGCATGTTGTAAGTAAAAACGATCGATTTCGAAGACGAGGGCATGCTATACGATAAGGCGTCATGTTTATATTTATCATTTATGTGATCAACTTAACTAAAACTAAGTCAGAATCAACTACTTAAAGGACTACTTTTCCCAGTATTTGTATTATTATGTTAGATTACCTACGTCCACCGTAATATGAATGTGACGGAAGACGATTCTTTTCGCCATTTTTTTTTTGCTAAAAGAATCATCTCCATCACCAACGGCGGAAGCGACTGATGTATGTGTAGTGTAAATTTAAATTAGTTTAAGTATAGTTTTTAAGAATATATCTTTGAACAAAGATAATATGTTCCTGTAATATTATAACTAAGTCATTTCGAAAGGCCATTCACGGCACTATCGATTCTTCCTTCGAATGGCGTTTCGGTATTGCCAAAAATGGCCCATACTACACTTGTTGTAATACTTAATCACGTCGACAAGTTTACCGCAAAGCTTGTCTAATAAAAGACCTTTTGTAAGATATTGATGTATATTTATAGTGAGAAAAAATGCAAACTTTATGTCATTATTATAATACCGATTATTATAATTGTTCATGTTTCTTCATGCAGTCTTATATTGAAACGGCTGTATTGTTTAGTAAATTTTGTTCTTTATAAAAATCTTTCATTTTTTACGCCTTTTCTTAATTGCCACCGCTTTTCCTTTCCACCACTAATGTAAAAAAAATGAGCAATAAAAATATAAAAATGTTCACGGCAGTGAAAATATTTTATATATAAACATGTAATTCGAGTGTTAATTTTCGTGTAATTCGCATTTTATTATGCCACAACATAACTACAGTGAGAATTTTCTTCCAGCAAAATGGTAAGTACGTACAATATTTAGTTCTGATTATATAATTTCATCGTGAGCGCTTTTATTAAACTTCTTGTTGTGTTGTCATTACTACTAACCGTAAACTTTAATTATCCACACTAAACACATTTGGTAACTCGAACTTAAAAAGTACTCGGCCTTAATTAGGATTATACATAATTCTTGACAGTTTTCAACTGAACATACAAAAAGGCTTATCATCACGCAATGTGTTCATAATAAGTTTCAGCAGGTGGTGTTTTGCCACATCAAAGGATTAAAACGAATGTTTATGAACATAGTCTAAATTTAAATAAAAAAGAACAGTATCGATCGGACAGTATACTTAACGAAAAGTGCTTGTGGAAATTATCATTAGTGTTAAAATTTACTCCGTTTTATTCTTTACTGTGCAAAAGGAATGTAAATATAACAAACGCGACTTTGGGGCAGGTGAACTGTAGGCACTTCACGAGGAGAATGCATACGGGTGCTTAAGAAAAACTCGACGACAGCTGCTTTAAAACACGTTGTGCTCCGTTTCAAAGTTGAATTACCTTCATTTATATAAAAAATTGAATTTAGTACTTTTTCGTCGGTTATTTCTTAAAAATTAAACGTTTTGACTTTACCCGAAGAAAGTATTTCCCTATTACGCCCTATTAATGCTAAGACGTGATGAATTTTATATTTTGATCTTAGAATTGCACACTTTCGATTTACTTATAGTTACGCGAAAAGTTTGTCGATCACCAGAGCGCGAATAGTTCTAACGAGAGGGCTGACCTTCATGAAGTCGTCAGAGTTAACTAATTTTATAGATCTCGATCTTGAGAAAAACATGCTAAATTCGTTTCTCGCGGTTCGTCTTGCCGTTCACTGCATTCACAATCCATGTAAATTAAGCAAATCATCTGCCTTTCACTAATAATTCGAAGCGTGCGAATGAAACTACGTGTAGCCTGGCTAGTTACAGTTTATGTTGCCATACCTTGATTAATTTACAACATGCTACTTTTTTACCTTATCTTAACGTTAAAGGCAGTCACCACTTATTTAATTTAAAAAATTTACTCCACTATTTTATGAGAAATCGCAATGCGCAACCATTATAGGTATATCGACGGCGACGATTTACACAATTTCGAGGAATTTCTAATACATTTAGATATAAATCTTATTTAAAAACTGAAAGTTTAATTTAACTGTTTTGCAGAAAAAAGCTGTCTGTATTGGTGGCAACAGCTTAAACTTAGAACTGTAATTGACCTATTTCCTCCTGTCCATGTACAATACACAGATGTTAAACGGTAATTCGTTTCGAGCAACATTCGCAAATCTAAAATAAAGGGCTAATTACGTCGTTAACTTTTCCACATCGTGTTATCATGTAATCATTTTTCGACATCAAAAGTTTATAACGTCCGCTCTAACGTAAACATAAAGAAAATAAGATAAAATAGGGTAAAATGCGTATATGTATTGAACATCCGATAAATCAATTACTGAACTCGTAAAGTTGATCGAAACTTCATAATATCTACTGTCTAAAGAAGACCACTGACAACCTTATCGAGTCTGCACAATCGTTTTCTTATACGGAAGAGAAACGTCATCTCGACGGAAACTTCCGGTTTTGCTAGAATGTTTACCGCATAATCCCACATGGCGCCGTCGATAAACCTATGAGATGACGACGCTTTAGCGCCACTGTTTTTACTGTCATAAAAAGATCACACAAATAATAAGTTTATATAGTAATTCTATTACAGTAAATGTAAGAGGGGTCATTTTGTTCATGAACTCCTTTTAACCTATACCTTTTTAAGTTTTAAAATTAAGCTGCGTTTGTCGGTTGCACGCAAGTTCATTTATTAATTCTATACATACAATCGTTTTCCTTTATTGGATAAACAGGTTAAATTAGAAAACAAAATTGCAATTTATCCACGCACAATACCCAATACACTGCCGTTAGCAGTCGCTAAACATAACTTAAAAAACTTTTTTTTATAGAAGACAGGTGAATGTCAGTTAGGGTCATGAACTCGGGGTTATGTGACACATTACTGTTGCTTCTTGTAACCTACAAACTACAGAATTATAAATCTCGGTACTCAGAGGCGAACTGTCTGTCCATCCTTAAAGCATCATGCTTTCTATTTTGCGACTAGAAATTTGTGTAAGCTCTCTTTCATTTAATCGTAAAGAAATGTTAAACTATTCAGGATAAACGCAAGAGGCTTAAAAAAGCTAGAATTAGTAGTACATACGATGTTCTCATAAAAAGAAAAAAGCGGCAGCTAATGAAGAAAAATAAAGCCGCAAAATTTAGGTGAATTGTCGAATTACTCTAGAGGAATTTCGTCTGATCACTACTGTTGACTATTAATTTATCGTCCTCTTAAAAAATAAAACTTCAAATAAGACACTGACGCCGTCTGAAAAAACGAATTTGATACTGACTCTCTTTGTCAGCTAAATTTAGAAATTACAACACCATCACGAGATCTGTGACTCTTTTATAAATATACATAATTAAAAACGGAAGGCTTTAAAATTTCTCTAGGTATTCTATCGCTACATTAAAATATATGAGATGATTCACTTTTCTAATAATTGAAGAGACAGTTGAACAAACAACGAATTCAAATTAAAATTATACCTCCAGATAATAACAATATATATGTTAAGCTCTTTATTTCAAACAATATTGAAAATTTATTGACGATATTATCTGTTATGACTAGGAATTATAAAGGATAATCGCGGTACTTTAGGATAAAATAAACGAAAAAGTCCTTGGTTACACCCGGCGCGGCCGCCGACATTCCACCGGAGACGTCTCCTAAAGAGTCGTAATATTTGCGTGTGGCAACTCTTGTCTTTAACTTTACAAGGAATTTGTCATTATTGTACGCTTATAGAAAATACTCTACTAACGTCAAATTGTAAGAATTATTTGACATGTAACGTTTTAAATTTAATAGATATGAAATACCAGGTAATGTCAAATACAACAAACGAAAAAAAAGGCCAATAATTACGAAAGCTCTGAAGTATCAGCATGCATCATTTATAATTTGCTTAACAAACAACTTATTAACTTACTTAACAAGTAAGTTACTAACCTGCTTAACAAGAAAAGTATCTTGATCTTGTACATCACTAAAAGGGGTTTCCTAAGCAAGTTAAACGTACTTGTTAACCAAGTTACAACTTATTTGTAAAACAAATTAAAAATGAAGCTTCCTGATAAATTGGTAAATAAATAGTTTTTTATAAGTTTACTAAAGTTAAAGTTTAACTCCTTACACTATATGCATGCAATATTTAAACGAATGATGTTAATTATACAAATTAAGGTAAGTATGCAACTTTCACATTTAAAATGTTTTCATAAGAATGAAAAGTATTCTAACAAAAATTACCTGGTTTAAGATGTTAATTAAAATTGCGTGGTAGTTCGTTTGAAATTATGCATTTCAACACAAATTCGCATTGCATTTAATATGCAATGTGATGTTCAACCAGTGTTAAAGGAGAAAGGTACAATAAATCATGAACAGTACCTAGATTTGCTGGTGGCTCTCATATGTGGAAGCTTGCCTTTTACTTTAAAAGAATTTATTCTTACGTAAAGAAATTTTTGACTTTGCTATTACTGATGTATGTATTTGTACTGAATTGAATTGGTTGATGATAATTGTTTTCAATTTGTGGAAATGAATAAATAGATTAGGATGCTTTAATAAATTACCATTCTCGGCATTATTTAAAAACTATTAGATATAACAAAGCAATTCTGGGTTCTTATAACTGAATAATTGGACTAGGGATAAAATAAGGTGTCAAATAGAATGTTTAATGAGCTGTATCTTGAACGTCACGTTGTCCAACCGACCATGAAGTTAGTTAGAAATACGATAAAACTGACATAGCAATAATAACAATAATAAAGAAAATAAAAAGTCCCCTTTCTAAGATCATCTTGCAAAAAAATTTCGGACCGAATTCGAATAAAATTAAGATTATAGGCTATTTGTTTAATGATTTTCTTAAAGGAATGTAGCAATTTCTGCCATCTACTAATAGCAACTTGCAGTTTATAACAACTATACGTTTAAGTCGACTTAGCCTACATTCAAAGTCGGAAGGCATCGTGCAGTTTCTACTCTTCGGTACTGTACAACATTCCAAACAGAAGAAGCTTCTTGATGTGAAAGTAGTATTGCAAGTTCGCATGCTGCATGTATATAGGTGAATGGGAAGCAACCTACACCATTATTACTCAAAATGGTCTTGCCTTATATAACTCTTATGATAGTAGATTAAAAAACAACAAGTGCATACATACATTTACTAAGCTGACAGTGCTAGAAGAGAAATACAGAACCGTAACCGAAAAAACTTACTGCGAAATTTATAAACTATCAATTTTCGGTTAAAGATTGCACAAAATGGGAAAAGATGCATAACATACTCCAAAAACGTCCGATTGAGTTTTTAGCATAGTAGGGCTTTGTACTTTATTAAGCAATTTAAAAAAGTTAATAACGTTTTTGTCTTGTAATCAAATTGTGGGCATATATCTTCTCCGATAGTACAATGTTTTGGAATCGACCGACTATTGAAATGTCTAATTAAACCAGCGTATTATCATTTAACCAGAATTTTTATATAAAAATCGCTAATTTGACGTTTTCGGAACTCATTCTGAGAGGTACCTTAATTAAAGTTATACTTATAGGATGTGGACAGTTTCAACTAATATTTACGTATTTGTGTAGATTTATTTTTTTTTTAAGTGTCATAACCCTGACATAAAATTTTGATTATTTTGTTGTCGCAATGACATTATTATATCTACATATTTATTTAAACTGATAAAGGAATTTATAAAGATCTTGTAAAAATGGCTTAGACGCGTCTCTTCCTTATCTTTCTTACACAAAAATGTGGGACATCGACAGGTATATTTTCCCACAAAAAATAAAATTCCATACAGTATTAATTTCTTATGCTTATGTTTCTTTGGCAGTCAACAATCGTTTTACATTTTATTCAACTTTTGGGATGTTAGATACAGTAAACAAAAAGGTATGCATTCCCGTTTGAACACGATATTTTCAGTAGGTAGTCTTTCTAAGTTGTCATTGCATATAATATAACAAAATACGTCATTTAAAAGTACCAGGCTTAATTGCATTACAATTCTATTAAAAGGTCACGGTTGTACTAGTTTAGATATGCGACTAACGATAAGTATTAAGGCTAATTATAAATTCCTACCTGTTGCAAAACAATAAAATTCTAAATTCAACAAATACACTGCCAATTATTATATGATAGATGAACAATGGGGTAAATCTCATGTATAAAATAAAATACATGTCACTGGAGAATATTTTCTAATTTAGGGTGCCGATAATGACCGTAAAGTTCAGTAGCATGGCAACTTGGCAATTTATTTGTAAAAAGAAACAACTGGAAACAGACTGATTATAAGGGGTGCCTTAAAGAAATAATGGCACAAACGTAGTGCCATACTGATCCGCCGCGATAGAATGAAGTAAACTGGAAAGCAAGGTATGTATCATTCTTCGGCATGCCATCCTCTCGTTGACCTTACGCGCTTAGGTGAGTAATATACATTCCGTAAAAGGCATTCGTGATGCTGTTTTTTCTTCTGATTAATCCAATCGATTTGCTCATCAGCCAGTACATAAGCAAATTCTTTTAAATTGATTGAGAATATCGTGTTCAATAAGCAAGACTGTGTCAAAAACTGATTGTATATATATTAAGTACTTAATAATTTTATTGTTCTAATGATTCAAGAACAAAAATTAAAGGAACGTATTCCTCCGGTTTATAATGTTACGTTGCGGATTAAAATCGGCTTCATAAAAAATTCAAGGTTCCAAACCCGCGATCACACACGGAAGCTACCTACTATTAAAGTTAAGTTGTAACCATTTCACGAATTTTACGTTTTTTAATACGACATTTTATCATTCTGATTTATCTCTTTGATTAAAACAGCAACGTCTCTAAACACTTTTTGGAAACAATGGACGAATTATTGGTACGAAAACATCGCGTAATTTGAAATCTGTTTTCTTGCCAAAAACAAAAGAAAAATAACGCGTTGGAGTCTATTTTATGGGCGTGATGGGAAATTGTACTTTTTATTCTGTCGTAGGTATGTAAAACTGTTGGAATTATCAATTATACATTCAGTTATTTTTAATGCTGTCATTTGAAGTATGCATTTCATTTACAAAGAGGCCTTAACTCACTCACCAAGTTTTATATGTTCATACATGCATATGTGTAGTACAATAATAATAATAATAAAGTATTGTTGGTTAATTGGTTAAAATCTTTTATACATATAAAAATAATAAGTTAATTTCGTACTGCTAACTTAAGGTCCACGAACACCAAATGTTTTACGGCGGCCCTGCAAGGTGCAAGATTTAACCATAGTATCATATTTGGGGTTGTAGCCAAAGAAAACTTCTTTAAACAATAAGTATATGAATGTTACCGTTAATATGGTTAATTGGCTAGTTTGCAAACTAGCTGGATATTAAATAGTGTACAAACTGTCCGGATGTCTAGTTTTAAGGATTATGATTACGGTAGGAGAAGATAGGCCAGACTTTTGGACAGTTTGTATAGTATCCAGTCAGTTTACAAACCAGCCAAGTAAACATATTAACCGTAATATATACAGGGTGCCTCACAGTGATCACCTATTAGAACATTTCGGAAACTACTTCAATTTGAACAACGGCATCTAAGTAACACCTCTAGTTTTCAAATTACTTAATGTTCTTTGTAAAATAAACTAAAACCATTTATTTGTTTACGAAGATGGCTGTGAAATTATTAGCAGAACATCAAAACAAATAATATGAGTTAATTATTGTCACTCAAACATCATACTGATAGTTTTCCTATAGAGCTTTTATATAGATTGAATATTTAGAACTCGAAAGACTCGCGTTAAATATCTTTTTTCGCGCCCAGGGAGGGTAAAACTTTGAAAACGATTCATCCGTCAAAGTCGCAGCAGTTGAAAATATAAAATATCATCCCCAATATTCCTCCCCTTGTGTATTTAACGAGAAGTTTCGTCGAAATGAGAAGATGCCACCTGGGGTAAAATCCGTTATGAAGAACTTACTGTAAAACGGTTTCTTTCAACTTATTTACCCTGAAGCTTAAGAAAGATTTGGCAATGATCCCAACCGAAACGGAGACTGGCTAACGGCGCCGGCTTCAATGATTTACCTACTCTAAAATACAACCCTCTCAAATATAAAAGCAACTTCTATGTCGCCCGTTAATCGAAATAAAACAAAACGTTGACAAGACAATCGTCTGGACATGTTTGATTATCCCATGTACATGAGAGCATTTCGGGAGTTTATCGAATTTATATGTCATACATACACACATATATGTACAACTACAATACATGTATACGTATAAGTTCAATAACCGCTTCCTGGGTAGTAGCCTCAATATAAATGAATATAGTCCACCTCTTGACCTATTCGATACTTTTTTAGCATTACACACCTTAACATATTTCTATAATGAATGTTGAAATTATTCTCAGTAACTAACCTTTTAGATAAACAACGGCATTTACCCTGTTAAACAAAAATATTAAGTGTTAATTACCATTAGAACTAATTACTTAAGTAAAAATTACGGCATTCCTTTAGCTTGAAAAAAATGTTTGATGTATCTAATGTAATTTTTGGAATATAACTGCAGTTATTATATACGATACGTATATTGAATTAAACGAATAAAGGGGTAACTTTTGTAAACACCTTGTATAATAACTATTTATGCGCAGAAAGGAACACGGAATTCATTACTGAAGTTGAAAGGGCCATCTCTCTCGGTCTATCGTTCGCGTAGAAAGTGTAGGCATGAACACTAAAACCATTTGAAATTATGTAGCAGAAATGAAAGTTGCATCTTCACTGCATTAATAGAGAGGATCTTCTAAAACGCTAACGGCCTAGTAATAGTAATGTACAACGTTGGTAATTATACAGTACGTACTCCACTAGGTAACTGTACAACTCAGATACATAGTAGTAAGTACAAAAAAATAGAACTATCCAATAGCTTTGCCGATGTTTTTTTGGTCTTTTACTAACTTAAAACAGATTAAGGCAAATAGAAAAATGGATATTAGTCCGCCGGATCACAACTAAAAAATTTGTGATGATCTGACAGGTGACACTCGGACACCTTTTTCATTTGCGGAAATTGCATGTCGGAGTAGGGACGTCTTCTTTGCGGACCTTCTCAAACTAATTGATTTGGTGCAAAAAAAATAATACAACTACCTCTCAAAAAATTTACCGGACAAGATTTACAGTTTATTTTAAATTTATTTATAAACGATTCTGAAAAATTTAGCTGTAAGATGCTAAATTATTTGATGTTATGATTTTTTCATGTTTGGGGCGTCGGACGCGCCAAAAACCCGATATATTTCTTCGATTGAAAGAAACACTATGTTTAGATCAATAATTTTCTTGCACCAGTTTTCGCAAATAAATAAGTTGGAAACTTTTTCAGGTGGAACCCGATGAACATACATTATATGACTACGCTTTATAATAAGAAACATACGAGGGTGGATTGATAAGTTTCCGGCCTGACCAAGAAAAACAAGGTTTTTAAAAATTTTTTTTTTTTATTTCTCAACATAATCTCCTCCAAGGCTGATACATTTCTCATAGCGGTGTTCCAGTCTATTAATGCCATCTCTATAGACTGATTCGTCAAGCTCCTCAAAATAACCATTTACAGCTTCGATTACTTC
>NW_020438885.1:533574-540567 GCF_000699045.2 Agrilus planipennis
GCCACCTGATGTCTGTTTCAAGATATAACCTTTAAAAATTTTGTCAATTTAATTTATGCTGTGAGCAAATACGAAGAATAATAATAGAATATGAATCAATCAAACTAACCTTTCAGACGTAGAACAAATTAGAACTAATTTTGCGAAAAAAATAGCTCGATAAGTTGAATTTAAGAAACGCGAAAACACGTTCTTCCACCTCCAAACTTTATGAACTTATAATGTTATAATGTACCAAACGCGTCTCAGGCCTGTCGCAAAATTGCGGTAGCTACTGCACGAAGCACTGATGACGTAGGCAAATTCAATCAGAAGCATCAAATTAGATTTCTGCGACGGTTCGCGGCAAATGTTTCGTAATTTAACCAATCGCGTGGCTAGTTTCATCCCCGTTTCACATAATTGAATTTCTGTGCGTTTTTGCTTCGTGAGAGTTCCATCGCCTGATCACAACTCATATATATATATATATATATATGTATGTATAGGTACAAACAGAAATCGGCATGTGTATGAATGCGTGTACTAATTTTATAGCAACTTTCAAAGCCATATTTGATAGTCGTAGGAGAAGCAAGCATGTGGCAACTTACAGTATTTATTGTAACTGTACCTTGTGCATAAAACGTAAATCTTAATAAACAAAACTCTTCCTAGTAATTTTTCAGCCCGGAAGCCTCCAGCTTATACATACTAAACCGGAACCGTAGATACTGTGTATGTTTAAAGATTCATATTTAAATGTCAAGGATACCAATTATATAAAAAAATGGAAGAGAAGATTACATTATATTACGTTACGTATCCTTTGAAACCAGTAAACAACGATATTCCTACAAGTATACAACAACGATTAAGTACATTTGAACAGAAACATTACTACAATTTACATATCATAGCCACTTACACGGTAATAGCACGAAATGTATGACATTGAATCACTATTAATGTCTACTAATAGAAGGTTCGCAATATTTCAAAAGAACATTGAATTAATCATCAGGAATCATTTTTCTTACTTCATTATTAGGTAACGATTTAGCATACTGTCATTTTTCTGTGTAGGTATATGTTATTACTGAGAATGTCCGTCATTAGTGAATGTTAGGATGCACCTGTGCATGCCGACATTCACCAATTTTGTTGGTGCAAGTCCGAAATTATATAATTAAACTTTTTGAATGAATTCTGTTACACATCAACGCTATTCTGTAAATCTTAGATACAACGATTAACAAATTATGCGAATTATTGTTGGGAAAAGCCGCCTTACAGATATTGAATATAAGGCGATAAGGATATTTGTAATTGTACACCATAATAAAGCACCAAGTAACGCAAGTCGAATTACGAATAGTCGTAATTTAGGTCATAATGGAGATTAACCAAGTCGCCGTGGTGTATGATCATTTTAACCGGTGTATGACCGAAATCGTTATTAAAAGAATAATAACCGACATTCCCAATTAATTTGGTGGTTGTTTACACAAACCAGTGCGCTTCGGGCATTTATGGTAACATAACCGAATAGTTAAGGATGTGGTATATTCTAGTTTTAGGGAAACGCGAAGCTTAGCTCAGGATAGGAAAGAGTGCAGGTGCGTGGTCAACCAGTCTTAGGACTGACGACCTTATGATGATCATATGCATATTAGATGGGTATCAAATTATTTAGCCCGGAAGTATTTTGACTACTTTTTTTATCAAATCTTAAAAAAGTCTCTACTGACTCAGCGAATGTTCTTACATTATATAAAAAGAGTTTTATTTTGTCAACATGTTAAAAGGGTGATTCTGTATGAATGGTAGGCAGGTATCGAGGGTTGTTATTTAGACGCCTGTGTGTGTGTGATTGTAAAAGAATTGAGGAAGGAAAAACACAATAAACCATGTGGTGGAGGATATTACATTAAAAAACTCTCCCAAACAGAGCTGGCAACAGGTGTCCACCGTACAACCTTCGTATTTCGGAAATCACTCTCCGGAAATTTACCTGCTTCCCACATGCCCTCAAGATTTTCAATAATTTTAGCATAATCCCTACTAATTCATGTCGGGATTTTTAAATAAACTTATAATTTACTACCATTATTTCTACATACGGTTTACCTTCCCTAACTGATTATAGGATTTGTAAACTTTTTTGATAATCCTATTAATTGTTAAAAAGCATTTTCACAAATCTTTTTCCTACAAACTTATAATTTTTTCACTGTTACCTCTCCAATATATGAGCATTATTTTCCTTGTTTTTATATTAAATTTTAATTTAGTTAAAATAAAAACTTCGTAACTTTCGAAACTTTAAATAAATTGTACATACAAGTACGTTTAAAAATGAAACTTTTGTGTTACGAAAACGTACAACAAGAGCCATCTATTGGGTTTTATATCAAAAGAAAACTCCTACAAATTAAAATTTCTATAAAGAAGACAGCATATGTATGTAATTCATACTGAAGTCATAACTCTTTCTAAAAGATGTCGCTCATGTACGTAAATATATAAAATTTGAAAAAGTAATTAAGGTAACGCATATAAGCGTATCCGTTAATAAATGCTACAAAATAGTCACATGGCATTTTGTAAACAAAAGGATAATAGCATAATACGAATTAAATAAATATAAAGGACTTACATTAGATGCCGACTGCGGACTACCCATCAAAATGGCAAACTTATATACTTATTGATGAACACTGAAACAAAATAAAAATATATAATGCAACAGATTGAATTATAAAACAAAATAATGTTTATAAAAGTTTATACATAGCACAAAAACTATACTTTAAAACTATGTTGTGTAGGTATAGGTTCATATATATAATAAAACACAACAGAAAACGCTTAATACATCATTGTGTTTTATATTAATTTAAATAAAAGTATCATTTTGTTCTGTATTCACAGTTAAATGACAAGGATGATGTCGCAGTATTTTTCAAAAATTATTTATTGACCAAGGTCATAGTAGATGCAAAAGTGCCCACCTATATATGTATATACATGTTTTTTTATTTAATCTGCAATCAATGTTGGCTTAAGCCCAATGATAACTCAACTTCAACGTTCAATCATTCCAATGATTACATACTTGTGCTCATTATTCTCACAAACATTTTTTATTATCAAGTACGTCAAGAGTTTTATTTCCCTTTTATCACTCGTCAATGAGTGACAACAGCCGTGTTCCCATTTTCAAAGCTTTAGACAACTTATCATGTTAATTTGTCTGGATTTGCGAAGTCAAATACGAATTGTATAATAAAATTGACTGCCAAATTCGAATGAGAAACACGCGAACTGCGTATGCTCAGTGCGAGAACTTGGTGCTGTCGGCCACAATGTGGGTAATGCCACCACCCGGCGTCGTTGACTTCCACGGAATCAAGCGCACTACGTTCAAAACTCGAAAAGTATCGCGAATGTGAGTTCTCGCCTGAAACGGTGCGGTATTGCATCAGCCAGAAAAACATGAGTAACTTGGCTGGTTCTTCGTCTAGGGGGTTGGTGGTCCCTTTACAAGAATCCATCGAAGTCGAAGACACCAAGTTTTTATGGGTTTTTGGGTACGGGTCCCTTTGCTGGAACCCTGGCTTCACATTCGACAAAGCTGTTGCCGGCTGCATAAGGGGGTTTTCTAGAAGATTTTGGCAGGGAAACAGCACTCATCGAGGCACCGAACAGCAGGTCGGTTTGTAAAAACTTTTTATCACGTTTGTCCTAATTTTACATTGTTAAAAATAGTTAATGTCAATGACTTTGAAACAGTTATTCGTCGTAAACCCATTTCTTTGTTACTTTCTTTGCGCTTCAAATTAGTCGCGTCATTATATTGTTCATTAAATTTTCTTTGAAAATTAGAGCTTTTACTTAAGCATTCAGTAAACAAGATAGGTAAATATTTTTCAATCGAAAATATTTATGCAAAAATGTTATTTGTTTTCTAAGGGGTTTATAATTACGATTAAATAGATAAACCTGATTATTTGTTTTGAAAAATACATTCAAAGTTGATATCAATAGTAACTCTGTATTTTTTTTTTTTGTATTTAACCGTTTTTAAACTTAATACTTTATAAGAGGTAGATATACTGTTACCATTGAGGTTTGCACACAACAGTTTCCCTTGGTGTTAAATTTCGAATACCTATTATTATCCTCTCACAAATGAGAAAACGTGATTTTATTATTCTCTCACAAATGTCTTTGGTTTTTAGGAAAAAAAAAAGGAATTCCTATTATTATTTTTTTGTAACTAAATTGTAAAACATACACAGCTAATTAATATCAACCTTTTATGGTTTACGCTAGGCAACTTTTAATTGTAATTAATTTAAAATATAACTTATTGTTTTACATTTTACACACACGTGTGTCTACCTTTAAACACCTTATTTGCGCAACTTTCTTTAAACATATTGCTGTATCGAATTTTGACTTAAAACGTGCTTTGCATACAACCGAGTTTATAGTGGCTAATTTTAAGCCAATTACCGTAACAAAATTATACTTCCTGAAACGTGAATCAAATAGTTCTATACACTTACGATTAGCTATACTATTTTTAAACATCTGCTGTACATGCCAGACTGATTCAAAAAGTAAATTATCTATTATTTAATCGATAAGGATGTTTTGCAGGTACCTGGTGAAACGTTTTTTAGATAAACGAATAATAAAAGTAACACTTTATAAAGTTTCACAAAATTTTGTTTAAATTTATCAAAGACTGTACTTGTTGTAGTCTTTGTTAATAATGTTAAAATGCCAGATAATAGAATGAAACATTACCAAGCGTTATTTTGTATTATTCGTTTTTTAATTTTGACTGTTATTTTCAATAAATATCATATTGGATTTTCTTTCAGCCTGGTCGAGTAGCAACTTTGGTGGAGGATAACGAGGTAAATACATATCTATATTTTTTAATTCTTCATACTGCTTTGCTCTATTTATTTAAAAATGATCAAGCTGCATATTTTTTTTAATTTAATCAGAGAATTGGAAGGTAATCAAAATAAACTTTTATTACAGCATGATCTAACAGTTGCAGTTTTATTCAAGCCAAATAAATAGATAAATTAAATTATTGGTTTTTACTATGATTCATTCCTGGTTTACAGTTCATTGGTTTCTGTTTGTCAACATTTAAAAAAGAAAAGTGTAAATATTAAACTTGAGTTAAGTAACAACCATAATAAATGATCATTTTCGTGCGTAAATATTGCCAAGTCACCAATGAATTATAATTAAAGTGTATTTCGAAAGCCTGATACCAGTCACAATATTTTTGTTAATTTTGATTATGTTTCATATTCACGAACTCTTTCTTAACGATAAGTGTAATGCTCCGTATCTCGGAAAACATTATTGCTATGCTCTTTTTACTTTTTAAGTAATTCTTTAACTTAACCTATTTATATTTTTTCATTTTAACTAAGCACTTTCTTCATGAATCTATTGTTTTAACAAGAAACAGAATAATTGCGTTTTATTTTATCGGATTTTTTAAAGCCAGATCGCACTATTCTAAAATAAAATTTATTTTTGCACGAGCTGTTTTTATGTACGTACGTACGTACGTACGCCACATACTTTTAAAAATAAAATACTCGAAAGAAAAGACACCATGGGTATATGAAGCTGCTGAAAGCAAGCCAAAACTCCATATTTATGACCAATATTAAAGGAAATTGTGATAAATAAAGACTGCTGGTTGTTACATATATTAAGTAGTTAATTTTATGTCTGTTTGAAATAATACTATCTTACTATCTATGTACTCAAAATCTTTGTTTCTAAATAAGCATCAATGTTCTCATAATTATCTGAACTAAAATCCAAAAGCATCAAGTTTAATGAATTTAAGTATTGTAATACGTAATTGACTTTGATCAATTTTAATTTTAATTAACAATACGTAATTGTACGTTTCAAAATTTATATCAGTCTGATTCGTTTTGTGTGGCCCATTTGTAGAATTATAATAATCTCAGCTAATGTTAATTGCATAAATCATTTCTACTCAAATTGAAAATTCCGAAAAGAATTACTGGCTAATAAACAATAACCTTTAAAGGGTTATGAGGATGTATGTGTTAAGGTTATCATAGTGTAATTTATTAATAAAAGTTTTATTAAACAGTTAATATAAACAATTGGCGGTATATACTAGTACCTACGCCGGATGTTGGCAATTGCACTATATTGAGATATTATTAAATTTTTAATTTATCTAATTTTCTCATTCAAAATTCTACGTGACAGCAGTTTTTAATTTAACTATTCCGAAAGTGTAGTAAATGTAGAAAATATACAATATCCATAACTTCATAACAGTAGCGATACCAGTGCATTATTGTCCTTTAATAAGATTATTTTAGTTCAATGATTTTTTACTTACATAATAGGTAACAGATAGTATATATATTTTAATCTCTGTTATTTATATTATTGCACTGCATATCTACACGATTAAATTTCGAAAAGAGAATTTTATAACTTTATACTCGTATGTCTAATCGTAAGTTCTGTCAACATAACCTTACCCATAATCCATTGCGGCTCAGGCTTCGAAAAATTCACAACTATATTATAGCGACTTTTTCGTTTTATTTTTACTTTTGATAAGACGCACTACTGATTCCGAACATTTAATAATGTTATAGAGACCGTTTTATATCAATATTTTTGTAAAATACTACTTTAATTTAATCAAATTCGCGGACCCTCCGGCGTCGTATGCTATCTATCACGCAGGCACGCCAAGAGAACGATTCGTCAAAATTTCTAAGCCCGCTTAGTTTTACATTCGAGGCATAATTTTTATATTTTATATTCTTTTCAATAAATTGCTATTAAAAGACAAACTGTTAAGAAAAATGATGTCCGTTGCTTATTAAAAAGTTAAATGCGGTAAATATTTTATTACTTGATCTTATTTTGTTAAAAACTAAAGTTACCTGAAGCAATTAATAAATTTAATGA
>NW_020438885.1:540600-605879 GCF_000699045.2 Agrilus planipennis
TATTAACATCGCATATTAGTTTCCAGTAACAAAACAAACAAAAGTGAAATATGTATTTTTAATTTATTACTTTGATATTTATAACTTATTTCAACTAATTACTTAGGCATTTCTTTAATAATAAAATGTTTTACAGGGTGTTGTTCATGGCGTAGCATTTCGAATAAGTGGAGACGCTGCTATACCATACCTTACAAGAAGAGAATGTAAATTGGGAGGCTATAAAGCCGAATTTACATCGTTCTTCCCTTCGAATACAGAACTTTCATTTACTGTAGTTTTGTATGTCGCAACTTCTAGAAATGCGATGTGGTTGGGGGATGCACCCCTTCAAGAAATCGCACTCCAAATCTCTAACTGCCAAGGTCCAAGTGGGCATAATGCCGAATATCTTATAAGATTAGCAGAATTTATGCGAGAACATTTCCCTGAAGAAAAAGACGAGCATTTGTTCCATCTAGAAGTATTAGTTAAAAAAAACATTTTAAATCAAAATAAGTGTTTAACTACTTTAATGGGTGACAGTGCTGGACATATAATATTCGTTAGAAGTTCAGCTCAATTACAAAGACCAGAAGGTCAAGAAGAAAGAGCTGGTTCGTTTCAATTTACCACAAGAGTTCCTGAAAAAACTTTACGTTGTCTCAATATTTAAAGCAGATCTTCCTATTTATCGAATTTAACTTATCTAATTGTTATTTTACCAGTAGGTTTTTTGTTTTTGATTATCTGCGTTATTATAGAGAATTAGTGTGAAATTTGTTTCGGTAATTACCTTTTGATGTGTATTTTACATATACCTTTTTTATATGACCTGTGTGGGTAGGAACAAATTGAAATGGTTAAGGTTCCTATTGTATGTAATGTTTATGTGTGTACCTGTAAATTATATTCCAAATATTTTTTTTATTCATCTTTTTAATTTTTAAAAATGTTTACATGTAGTGTGATAGTTTAAGATTACATTATCTATTGAATGTATTACAACTATAAAAAATCAATTTGGAACATCCATGAATACTATAAAAATGGACTGACTGGCTAAGAGAAGAATCTTTCAGTTTCAACTATTAAACCCTCTAATGTTATGTTTTAAAATTTTTATAAGAACTACAAAGGTATTACGCTGCGTGATTATTCACTCAAGTGCAAAAATTAATGAATATTCGACTGTGATTCATCCGTATATGTATATTTTAATATATACGTGATACAAATATTTTTTTATATTTTAAAATGTTACTAAATACATATTAAACTATCATAGTAATAAACTAATTAATTATATTGTGTCTTTTATTCTCGGTTGAATTTTATTCTTTACGTCACAAGCAATTAGAAAATCATATGTATAATTTTGTAACTAAAAAAATAAAATTCAAAATTCCATACAAACGTTTATAACGTGTTTAATGTGAAATGGTTTGTTAGCAGACCCCNTTTTATAGTAGAATTAATTAAATGAATAAAAAAGGATATATCAAAAATTATTTATTAAAACAAGTTTTGTATTTTAAATTAATTAGTGTTGACTTAGATAGTTCAAACAAATGAACTGTAATAACCATTAAACGAAATTATGATGACAATTTTGATCTAGAACTAACAGCAATGTAGGCAATAATAAATCCAACTACAACAGCAACAGATTCACTTCTAAACCATGGTCCCGTAAAGGCTCCAGGATGGTTCAGTACAACAAACACCAAGGGTTCAACTGACGTTATATCTTGGCCAGACCTAATAGCTTTTCTTAAAGCCACTTAATATCCATACAAACTTCCCCCTTTCCTTGTAGTATCAGCATTTCGATATGTTTCTAGAGGGTAATAGTAGCCTTGGTTTGAGAACCTTGATTGTACGTGACCTTTCGTTGGCACCCGTTGATTTCGTAGATCTGATAACGGTACATGTCCTTGATAATTATGACTACTAAATTGATTCTGGCTATTTCCGGGCTGATTAAGTCTTCCTTCGAATATTATGTTTTTAGATTCAACATGGTATATGAAAAATAAAAAGGGCCTATCAGCTTTTACTTCAGGAACAGTCAGGCCCATTAAAGGTACAACTACGGCCCCCGTAGCCGCAGACGCCACGGTACCTTCTTCATTTACAGATATCTTCGTCTTGTGAATTATGCTATCAATTTTAATATTTCCATTTTCTGTGATTCCTGAGAGATCTGCATTTTGTCCAAAAACATTCCTCAATCCTAACTAAAATAATATGTTTTTTAAACATATTTGAAGTTGCTTAAGTCACAAAAAACCTCTTACACTAGTTAATGGTGGTACCATATCTGCAGAATATTCCAATTCAAATTTCGGTATCTCAACTAGTACTTCTGCTTTTTCTAATACATCGATCACATGAGAAAATGAAACATGCTGAAGATCACGAATAAGGCCTTCCACTGTGCTTTTGTCATTAGGAAGTAATATTAACATCGCATATTTGTCATCCTAAAACACTTAAGCTTATTAAACTATCTAATTATTTATCGCAAAGTTAAAAAAGTATCCTAAGAGGTGACTGAACTGCTATCATTATCTTTGGATAGATAAGATGTACATTATTGATTTACTGTCATTAAAAATATATCTGCCACTACTTCTGTCTCCGTTTTAATTATACCCTTATTTATTACTTAGGGGTGCTTACATTGTACGGAAGTTCGACGGCTGCAGCGTCTAATTCTTCAATAAACTTGTATTTAAAGTTTCCAACAACATGCATCATTTGTACTGGATGGCAAACACCTTTTACTTTAAAACATTTGTGTTCATATGTTCCATTAGGATTAAATGCTTCTTTCCAATTTCCTTTAAAGTATAAAGCATTGGCAATAATGGCAGAAAGGGTCGCATCAAAAGAACCTAAAAACGTTTCTTAATTTACTCTGTTTTTTTTTTATTAGAACATATCAATCATTTGGTACTTCATAAAATGTTGGATATAAAAACAAAATCATGAAAGGAAATAATGAAAATAATGGAAGAAAAGAGAGGAAGAGACAAGAAAAAATAGGAGAACAAAGGGTGCTACAGATGTTAATACTGAATAGGAGAGGAGTGATAAATTGCTAGGATACTTTTTGAGACATTAATGGTAGTAGATATTGTAGAAGCAGAAGCAGGAATAAAGAGAGGTAAATAAAGACTTAAATTAGACTACCGTTTCAAAAGATATGGGATGTTCCACTTTTCAAGAATTGCGGAAAGTTACTCGGGAGATAAAAGGGGAGAGGTGCGTGGTAAACCTGTTAAGAAGATCCTATTATGATGGATCACAGTAAATTAATGGTTTAAATTTAATTAAATACCTGAGTCTACTAATTCTGAAATTTGCCCTTGTGTAGCCTCAGAAACCCATTTGTTGACGAATCCTGCAGATTCTATTTGCTTCGAAAAATTCAGCATTTTAACTTTTGCATTATAAAAGCTTAATAGTGTGTCGCGGAAGAGGGGTAACACACTAAAGCTGTCTGATAAGAATAATGCATTTGAAGATATTAGAACTGTCGATCCTGATTTATCCTGAAATTTTTTATATAGCGGAAAATATTCTAATATGTGTTGCACCATATAAATAATAGTATATAATGCGTTAGTAGTTTGCAAAAAAAAAAAAAATAAATCGCTACAATAGTCAAACTTCACGGTCAGTACTTCTTTTATATACACCACTATTGAAATGGCATTTGTAGAGAGATCATCAGTTACCAGTTACAGTAAACTAATTATTTTATTATTTACTGCCCATGAACTAATTAATGTGAACCTGTAATGGACATGCACTGTCATATGAAAACATGTGCCGCATCCGTTTTATTCTTCGATTTTAATTTCTTTTTTTTTTTTAAGAATAGAAAGTTGTGATATTCCATAGTTATTTCGTGTATTAACAGTAATTTCTATTCAAGGCAGTTTACTATTAAAGGTTCACAGTCCAAATGAACTGCATGAAAATAATTCAAGGTAATTTAGAAGAATTTAAAATTTATAAATTGAAAAAGAAAATAACAGAAACTTACTGTCAAATCATACAACAGTCTTTGTAATCTATCCCTAATGCCTTTTTGACTGACAGGAACGCGCAATAATTCTGCTATTTCTTCAGCGCTCTTTCCTTTAGAGCCTTCCAGAATCATCCCCAATGTTGTTTTCAGACTAGCTGGCGAGATAAGGTAATTTCCCTCGCTTCCGAAAGTCTAAAAGTATCATCCGTGATTTATTTATTCAATAACTATACCATGTTTTATATACCCGCAGTAGCTCTAAATCAAAATAATTGAAACGGGATTGTATACTATTATCTGATTCCACAATAGGGCCCAATTGAATTTCAGACCCTGATTGGGCATTCTGTGCCGCTGTTATACTTGGTGCAACAACTAAAAAATATAGAAATGTATGAGAAAGCGCAACTACTACCGCATTTACAATCAAATATTTTTACATCCGGGGCAAAAATAATTTCTACCACAACAAATAAATAACTATTATCTAACTATTTTCGTGCATAAGCCCCCACTAAACCACTAAATGCATTTCTAATAACTTTTCATAATATTTTCAATGTATAAAAAGCAAGCGAATATCGCAGCAATAATAAAGCAGTTTTACTGTGAAAAACAAATGTAAACTCACTTGGGTAAAACCATGTCGCCATACAAAACATCACCGTTAAATTATTTATTTATGATGGTATATGTATTGATTATATTAGTTACAATATAAGAAATTTTTTATTTATGATAAACCAAACAAAATAACTGATTAAAAAGTCAACTTAATGTCAATGCATTACCTACGTTGAAATTGTTGGTTTCTTTAAAAACTTAATTTTAAACTAATAGATTAAAAGATAAGAATATGAAATAATTTTACCTTTGCACACAAATAGAAAGAACAACATAATTTTGATTCTTCTGTATCATCAATGTTAAATAATGCTGATAACATACGATGTTTGATAACACAATAACGAGTGAAAAACAATCTTCATTAAACTCGAAGTCAACTTGGTTTGTTTGAAAGAACGGTCTTTCCTGATGTGAAGTCGCATAATCGGCCTTGGAAATCCCAAATCGGCAATGACAAGATCATTCATTGTAAACTTATTAATGTATGTACATGCACAGTACGCTATACACACGTAAATTTCTATTTGTTTTCCTATCGGCTTATAGTATATATATATAGTAGATTTTAATTAATTTTTAATGCATGTATAGTTAGTCCAATAAGCATATTTTTCAAAAATTTTTGTCTGAAATACTTTTAAATACTTAAAAGTTTCGTCCCAACATCTGAACTCTGGTCAGAAATTAAAAACTTTATTCAATTTAATCAAGGTAAAAACGTTTTGTCCCTAAATGTGGACTCTCTTCAGGGATTATGATACTTATTTAATTTATTCTTCTTTATCAATAATAAATAATCATTCGAATTAATCAAAGGTGAAAAACATGAAAGATATTTGTTTTTATTTTTATCGAATAGAGAAAGATAATAATTAAATTATCAGACCAACACCGAAACATTAAATGTGTTATTATTTATTATTTTGAATCAAAAACATGGAAAATGCATTAGTAATGAACAGCATTTATTAAAGTGTTATCATGTTATAGTACATGTGATTTTGTTTTAAAATAGTTCTAACAGATAACTTCACTATTTGTAAATAATTTAAATATAGCCTCCTATATAGCAGAAGTACCGGTACCTCCCTCAGCCAATACCTGGATGAATAAATGATTTTACCATATTTTAAGTGGTATCACCTGAATAGAAATAAATAATCTTTTTAGTATTTATTTAATATTTATCAATATTTCATTGGTCCAAACGACAGAAAGAAAAAGAGACAGTGGCGTAAACAGGGGGTGGTCGCTCTCGAGCTGGAGTGATTTTAATTTTTTAGCACAGGAATGGGGCACCACTACCTCTACTTACGCCACTGAAGAGAGAAGAGGTTTTTAAATGTGCGACAATTTATTATTACTTTGCGACTTATAAATATGTTATTATTATAAGTATTTAAATGAAAAAAATCATCATCACTTGCCGTTCGCGTTGGGTGCTTCCCCAATTCGCACGGGCACAGCAATTGGTTCAGTGGCTAAAGGGTTTACTACTTTTCCAATAAAAATAATTGTGCCGCTTGTTTGATCTTCAACGAAAAACATGAAAGGGTACGATGCGTTAAAAATGTTATCAACATCGCCGAATTTATTTCCAACATGGATTTCTAAAAGATGAAGAGATATTTTTTTTCTTTTTAAGAGAGCAACAGTTTTGTGACTTTTTTTACCAGTGGCTGCAAAAATTGTGCTTCCATCTTCGCTTATTTCTATACCACCTTTTTGACGGATGTCGTTTACTTGTAATTTTTTATATCCGTATCCGACTCCGTGTGAAATACCAGGTAAACTGGCACCATCCGAAAACATATGCTGCAATCCGAACTAAAAAGTCCCGAAGTCAGAAACCTGTGCGGTTTTCTTATTGTTCCTTATTATACGTACTTTTTGTAAAATTGATGCGTACGACGAAATAAAATTAAATCGGAATTTTGGGATTCTTACATCAACCACAAGACTATCCAGTTTGTACATGTTACTTTTTAATTTTGCAAAATCTAACGACTTTATTAATTTAGGAAGACCGTCTTTACTGTATGGAAGAATAACGAAAAATCCAAACTTATTACCCTAAAAAATTACCATATATATTTCTAGACAGCTTCACAGAAACAACAGAAGACAATTTTTTTTTATATTTATTAGAAGTACTAATACTTTATATGGTATTCTTAATATTTGAGCCTCTAAGTCTTTGGAATCAGCATAATAATAATTTCCAATGGTATTCATGTATTCAACAGTAACAAGACTTGTTGGAGTTGTATAAAAATTTCCCAGACCGGTGTTATTTTTTGGGAAAGCTTTTTTCCAAAAACCTTTAAAAAACACGGCATTCGCTACTAATAGCACCACATCCTCTAGATCGTCTACAAAACCGTTTAAATAGCAGTAGACACATTTTATTTCAGTTTCAAGTATGTTCACCTTGTGAAATTATATTGGATATGTAACCATTTGTTTCCTCGCTTGCCCAATTATTGATCTTTTGGGACGCTTTATCAGGAACGACAAAATTTGTCGGTTCTACTTCGGCATTATATGACGCGTTTACATTAGCAGAATATTTTTGACTGGGAATTATATCTGTATCTAAAAACAATCTCGTAGCTAAACGAATTTCATTAACACCATCCCCATTCTAAAATTAAAAATATCATATTTCGAACGTACTGTACTTTAAAAGTTATACAGTGTTATCATACACATAAGAAATAAACAGCTTTTCAAAACATGCCCGCAAAAATTGAAAATTCCAGGCAAAATTATAGAACATGCAAATGAACCTGTTGTTTTGGCATCGGTATTACCTTTAAGGACTTAATAATATTACTGTAGTGTAATCTCACTGATTCTTTTGATTGAAAATTCAGAACATCTTGAAATTCAGTTTCCGTTAATCCTGCGGCACCCTCGTATATTATCGCTAGCGCAATTTTAAGACTGAGAGGGGAAATCAATACATTTGATCCATCCCCATTAACTGACTAGAATCCCAAAAACACATACATTTTTGGTCGTATTGATATTAAAAATAAAAACATAGTTAACCACATCCAAATAAAAACCAAAGCCAATTTTTTAATTCTAACTAATCGGTTTCTAACTTCTTACCTTAAATAATTTCCAATCAAATTCATCGGACCAATGTAATGCCGGATAATAAGCATCTTCAAAACCATCCGCACTCTCATTTCTTTTAGAAATATTACTTTCGGTTACTTTCATAAAACCCACACAGAAAAAAGAAGACACAACAACATAAAAACTTATCACTGGCAAAATCATTTTTTATTTAGTTTATTATTTTAAACCCACACTATACAACTTTGTTATAATTCAGATCTTTCCCCGGGCGTTGGAAAATTATAGCTAATGGCTTTTAAACATAGCGTGACCCCTTATTGATATCTCTCAAAAAGGTTGAATAATGTTCGCATCAATCAAGAAGTTCAACATTAAACCACTCCATTCTATAATTGCTGCTGTACGTACATAACTACATAAGTCGGTATATGCTTATATACTTTTTATATGGAAAAACTGTATTATATACTACAAACCGACTTAATCAGATCTGTACAATTTTCGGAATTACTCTATCTGAAGGAGAGTTAGTTACCATTTACGCTCGGGATTACCAAAAAGCAAGTACGTTAAAACTGGATCTAGAGAATTTTATTTTGATTTTTATATTGAAATCTGATTCTTTTACATAATAAATAAGAAGCAAACGTCCTTGACTTGCAATTTTTTTTATTTAAACTTTAAAACCGGACACTATGGATGTATGAATATATGAACGTTGGGTAGGCAGCCCAACATACATTAACTAAGCAATTTAAAAAACTTTGACTTTATAAAGTAATCTGATCACAAATTGTAATAAAACAATTAATAAATGTAAAAGCACCATATTATCCATTCTTAATTAAAATATTAACGACTCTTTATTAGTTCTACGTTAAAAGAAGTATTTATTGGAAAATATATTTTGAAGAAAATCAATTTACACAAAGTTGTGTATCAAAACTCTCATATTTTTAAGGGGTTTGTATGCTGTCACGTAAGAAGCACCCCTGCAAACCCCAGCGGTAAGGGACCACACAAAAGTTTGATTTATTGAATTATTTTCAGTCATTCTACTGGGTTAATAACATCCTGCAAAAATTTCTTTATTTTCAGAAAAAGAAAGGCAGATATATTTTGTAAATACTTTTATAGTAGAATTAATTAAATGAATAAAAAAGGATATATCAAAAATTATTTATTAAAACAAGTTTTGTATTTTAAATTAATTAGTGTTGACTTAGATAGTTCAAACAAATGAACTGTAATAACCATTAAACGAAATTATGATGACAATTTTGATCTAGAACTAACAGCAATGTAGGCAATAATAAATCCAACTACAACAGCAACAGATTCACTTCTAAACCATGGTCCCGTAAAGGCTCCAGGATGGTTCAGTACAACATACACCAAGGGTTCAACTGACGTTATATCTTGGCCAGACCTAATAGCTTTTCTTAAAGCCACGTAACCTTCTTCATCAAATAGCCTGATCACTCTATCTCCTGTTTTTGCTGATTTTACTTCCTCAACCCAGCTCACCTATATCCACAAAAGAAACAACAATTAGACGGTTTATATTAAATTACAATGACAATTTTAAGAGCTTTTAATATTTATGAGGAATGTACCTGATAACTTGTAGGTCCAACTTTTGATATAGGTCCTATCCTGCCTTCTATATCTGCATACAAATTATTAACGCTTCCAGACTCACATTTCAGATCAAACTCAGCAATATAAGCAATATTGGTAACCACTGTAGCATCTTCAGTAGTAAATGGCTTTAGTGAAACTTCAGGTCTAACACATGAATCACAATTAACTGCAGCTATCAATACAGAGAAAATTACACCAATTCTTGCGTATCCTATCATTTTACTCAAATTTTAAACTATAAAAGTAACAATTTAATTCAGGTAATCACTGAAAATTAAGAATCACTGACACTCAAATGCAACGTGAGGACTTAACACGTAGCTCGTAGTCTACAGATAGCCTAACTGTTTTTATTTTGATTCCACGTTTGCTGATAAATGCCAACTTGGAAGTTGAAGTTATCAACCTAACCGTCAGATGGCGAAACTCAGATATATTTTTAAATCAAACTCAGAATTGCGGGAAAAAAGTATTCTCGCAGTATTGTATTTGATTTTATTATTTCTATTTTGAAACTTATTCAGTAAATGGATAAATATGTTTGTTTATTAAACTTGTATTTACATAATTTAAATTTTATAAGAAGAGGACATTATAGGAACAGTGTAGGTAAAATAAGTATTTTTAAATATTACTAATTGTAAGAGGTATGAATCCGAATACTTTGTTTATTTACTACGAAGAAATATATTAATAAAATACTGGATTTAGAGACAGCAAAAACAAAAAGTTTGTTCGTCGAATTTCTCCATCGTTTGAGTAATAAAATAACAATTAAGTTAATGAAAGGTCGCATTTGATTATTCCTAATAAGAAGTAAACAAGTAGTAAGAAGTGTATATAGCATGCAATCAAATTATTTGGAAACCATCAATTCTTATAAACTACTTACGTTTGTATGTAAGTGTTTATACGAAAGAAATGTGGGTAAATCCAATGTGAATAACTCATTAATAAAATATTAAAAGACGGAGAGCCACTTTATGCTTGCAACTTAACGGTCAATTTCTCAGTCTTATATACTAATACATACATATGTGCGTAAGAAACGAAGTTCTTCTATAAATAATATATCTAGTTTTCTTCAAAATGTTAACGAAAGCGTTCCTTTGCAGTGCGGTGCTCTTGTATTACTTTGCGTTAAAAGCTTTTGCTCAAGGTATGTGTATAAAGCCTTCAATCAACTTTTTTATAATTAACTTCTGCGTATGACATTCGTCGCACTACTTGTTTTCTTTGCTATTAAATTGTTAAGTTCAAGGTTTTCTATTTTTACAGAGATCAAATGTACTCTAAATCGTAAAAAATCTACTATTCTTTATAATAATTGCTAATTTGTACATGCTCATGTTAATTACTGTTATTGCGAAGAGAATGATTACATTTTTGTATACAACACTTTTAAACATTTTTATATATTTGAGTATGAATCGTAATGAATTTATACCTTGTTCGGCATTTTTTAAATTAGAAAAAATCTTAAAATCAACTTCTTAATAACAAGTAATAACTGATTTTTAATTTCCCAATTTATAATTTTGTCTTTCCGGCGAGAAATGTTGTACCTTTCTCTTTGTTTTTGTAAATATAAAAAGGAATTAATGTAAATAACTATTCTAGCTCCAAACTATGTATATATTTAAATACTGAAGTAAATGTTTTTGTTTACAGTGCAATATCCTAATTTCTATGATAATCGCGAAGAAAGACAAGAAGTACCGTCATTTAATAACAACCCTTTTCTGAGTACCTTAAACAGACCTAATTCCGATAATAGAGCTAATAACGACAATTCCGATTCATTTGTTTATCCATCTGATTTGGAACATAATTATTTTGAAGAAAGCGCAGTTTCAAAAAGCGAACAAAGTGAGTAAAAAAAAGGTTTGTCTTTTTTATGCGTTATAGTTTATAAATAATTTTAGAATGCAAGGAATATGCAAAACTTGTATCAAACACTGTAAGTGCTATCCCACTATTAGTTAACCCCGAGCAAATAGACATAAGTGTATCAAAATGTGAATACAGCGGTATTCCACTAATAGTTGGCGGAAGTCCAGCCCTAGCAGGAGAATTTCCTTTCATGGTACTTTTTAAACCGTTTGCAAAAATAATTTTTATTCAAATGCCGAAATTTTAGGCTGCTGTTGGTGGGTACAATTCGGATAATGAGCTACAATGGTTTTGCGGAGGTACATTAATAAGTGAGAGATATGTGGTTACCGCCGCACATTGTGTTAAATCGTCAAGGTACAAATTAAAAAAAAAAGTTAATTGTATTTAAATTAATTGTATAAATTTTAGGGGTGCGCCTAGCCTAGTTAGGCTAGGAGACTTGGATCTTAATAGGGTCGACGATGGTTCAGAACACAGAGAATACTCAGTGGCAGATATAATCGTTCACGAAAATTACCGACCACCTGTAAAATACAACGATATTGCTTTGCTTAAACTCAATAGAGAAGTTGAATTTTCTAAATTTATAAGACCTGCTTGCTTATGGACTAAATTCTCTACTGGACAAGACAAAGTTATAGCCACTGGTTGGGGAAGAACAGGAACTGGTAAATTTATTTTTAATTTATTTTAATTGATTAGTAAACATAACTCGTGTTAAAGGCGAAGAGCAAAGTGATAGACTCTTAAAAGTTGGGCTTAGTGTATTCCACAATTCTGAATGTGATAGAACATTCCCAACTACTATGCAAATATATCGCAGGGCACTACCACAAGGCATCACCGATAAAATGATGTGCGCAGGAGAAAAAAAAGGAGGAAAAGATACTTGCCAGGTATATATTTATCAATTACACACAAATTCTGAGAAAAAATATAATCAAAATAAGAACTCCAAAAAATAAAGTACTTATTACGAAAGAACTAATCTACTCTTTTAATTCTGATCACTATGACTTTGTGCAAAAATACTGTATAATTAATATGAAAATAGAAGTTTTTATACACCTTTCTTCAACGACAATAAACAACAATAATAACGTAATCTGGACTTTAAATTTTGTAATTTTTGGTTTACAAAAGACTAGATTCATTTATATGTATATGTATAAAATCTTCTATTCTATTTTTATGTTTGTTAAGTTTTAAAAGGACTATTCTATTAAGAGTGTGGATGTTTCTTACATTTTATGTTGGAATTACACAGGAAACAATTAATTACAATTTTAGGGCGACTCTGGTGGACCCCTAGTAATAACTGATAGAAATAATCAATGTTTATTTTACGTTGTTGGAATAACATCGTTTGGTAAAAATTATTGTGGGGCACAAAACTCACCTGCAGTTTACACAGCAGTATCACAGTTCATTCCTTGGATTGAGAAGCATATTTGGTGAAGACACAATATCAATAGTAAATTTTGTGTACGTAATAAAATCAATAAGTACATTGCTTATTATACTTTTATGATATTAAAACAATTTAATATTTGCATCTAATCAGTCAGTTTTGTGTTCACAGTGGTCCAGCAGTGATAAATACCTATTATAATTACCGTATTTTCCAAACTGAAAAATTATTTAAATTTTAATTTTTAGTAATTACCTCATTAATAAAACACGTAGCTCGNATGTAAAAAATATACACAAAAACGATCCTAAAATAAAATCGCTTTTAACAAAAATATTTTATTCATTTCAAAACGAAAAAACTAATAAATTTAGAATTTTCAAGTATGTTATTATTTACAAGCAATTGAAAACATCGTTTGCAGGTTTTTATCAGTTATGTACCTATTGTACTTAATACTTTAGTTCTTATAAAAAAAACTTGGAAAATTTACTAAACCTAGACAATATATTAAAAAAAATATAGACCCCCCAAAAAAGTTATCTCCATCTACTTTATGGCCAATTATTTATATCATCATCATGTATGGTATGCCAAATGAGTCCATCACCAACTGGTTCATGCGCAGATGGAAGTAAAACGTGCCTTACCCATGATCTATATTACAAAAAAAAAATTACTGATAAACATATATGATACAACAAAATAATGTTAAAACACACCTTCCTTGCACTAGCCCTAAAAATAGCATCCAATTCTTCTTTTTACCAAAATTGTATGGATTAATATATGTCTTTCCTAATTTTGCATGTCTTTCACTTTCTGTCTTATTTATATTTGCTTCAATACTTGTTTCACCCCTTCCAATTAATTTACTATGCCACATAGCTAAACCACCTAATGCTACAAATACACCTGAAAAACTTTTTAAATTAATTTAAAATAGCTTTTATACCTTTTAACGTACATACCACTATTAATTAAGGCCATATAAATTATGGCTCTCCTTCTCCAAGGACTACTGTTTCCAGATTGAGCAGAATAATCCTCACTGGCAACATTTAAATATAAAAAATCAGTCACGGGGATTAGCGCACCAGTTCGATTATATTTTACAGGGTGGCCTTCAAGTTCTGGTTCTTCCCCATCTTCAAAATCCAGCCAAATTACAGCATAGGCCAATTCAAAACCACAAACAATTATAAAGAAGACTCCAAGTATCATGTACACCATGTACAAAAAAAAATACCTGTGATTTCTGTAACCTACGCAGTTATTCAGCCATGCTAATCTACATTAAGGAATTTAAATGAAACAATTTAAAATAGTCAATGATGAGAAATCTCTCACGAAAAAATACATAAGGATACGGCAGTGATGATCCATTTTCAAAATGCATCTATTACAAACTGAGCAATGATGTGTTCTTGGAGGCTTTGGTGAAATACATTTCTTACATATGCTTACAGCCTCAGTAATTAATTCTCCCTGAAAAGAATATGAACTTAAGAAAGTTTACTACAAAAAAAAATGTATTACTTGAGGTGGATATCCCGGATGAGTCCTAACAGCCATATAATAATGAAAAGAAATATTTATAAGTAACCAATGTCCAATAATGACTAGAATTACACATATGTAGGGGTTCCTGTTCCACCAATAAGGCAAACCAATCCAGTAAGCTATCAACACCACTGATGTAGTCAAACCTATTACAGCAGCCACAAATAACTAAAAGCTAACTTGTCAAATAATTAGACACAGTAATATAATTATAGTACTCACTGGTCCAATTGCACAAGTAAAGTTGTCTACAAACCAAAACATAGGTTCCATGCAAACATCAGCAGCATAACTTTGATCTAGAAAATGGTTGTACATTAAAGACCCAATAGTTACCTTGCATTTTCGAAAAAATAGTTGAGAGGAATCACTGCAAACGAAATGTTATTCAATAAATAGCATACCACCAAAATTCGTTAAGAACATACAATATTTGTTTGGGAACTTGTTTAAATCTCCAGCGCACTATTACCATTTTTAAAAATTCTTAAACTGTGTAAATAAGAAAATATGACATTTTATTTAAGTGCTAAGGAATAAAGAAATATTTTAAAAATATTTCAAGAGCTAAATTGATACACAAATACATTATTCTTAGAGGTTACATGACTTTTGGTAATGTTTTTTAGACGGGCCGATTGTACAATCGCTTTTTTTATTCACTTGTCATTAGTTTAGAATATTATAAATATGTTCAATAATTCTTTTAAGTTTTAGTCACTAGTATCCATAACAAAGTTGCTAATATAATTTATTTTAAAAACTTGGAAATTGATTACAAATGGCACAAACATAACCTGCAGGACAATAGACAGTGATAGACAGCAGGGAACGTTAGAACTACAGAATTTCGTTGGTACTGACACTTCAACTACCGGATTTTGGAAGTTAGGACACACTAACTATAATTGAAAGTTATTCAATTTTATTTTATCTTAATTTTAAAATATGAGAAATATAAAGCAAACATTTAAAAAGAAATGAAAACGAAAGAAGAATTGAAAAGTATCGTTAAATCGTCAAGGTACAAATTAAAAAAAAAAGTTAATTGTATTTAAATTAATTGTATAAATTTTAGGGGTGCGCCTAGCCTAGTTAGGCTAGGAGACTTGGATCTTAATAGGGTCGACGATGGTTCAGAACACAGAGAATACTCAGTGGCAGATATAATCGTTCACGAAAATTACCGACCACCTGTAAAATACAACGATATTGCTTTGCTTAAACTCAATAGAGAAGTTGAATTTTCTAAATTTATAAGACCTGCTTGCTTATGGACTAAATTCTCTACTGGACAAGACAAAGTTATAGCCACTGGTTGGGGAAGAACAGGAACTGGTAAATTTATTTTTAATTTATTTTAATTGATTAGTAAACATAACTCGTGTTAAAGGCGAAGAGCAAAGTGATAGACTCTTAAAAGTTGGGCTTAGTGTATTCCACAATTCTGAATGTGATAGAACATTCCCAACTACTATGCAAATATATCGCAGGGCACTACCACAAGGCATCACCGATAAAATGATGTGCGCAGGAGAAAAAAAAGGAGGAAAAGATACTTGCCAGGTATATATTTATCAATTACACACAAATTCTGAGAAAAAATATAATCAAAATAAGAACTCCAAAAAATAAAGTACTTATTACGAAAGAACTAATCTACTCTTTTAATTCTGATCACTATGACTTTGTGCAAAANTAGAAAAAATATACATATTTAACATGTAAATAAATATTTAGCCGTAGTTGGCTAAATGTATATTTTCTTGAACCTCGTGGGGAATAGCTGTGTATTATAATCTTCATTGATGTTGAACAACATATGGACTGTTACACTATTTTTCCTGTTTTATAATATTTAAATAAATTTAAATATTTAATTACGATGATGTTTCTTTCAGTAAATTGTAGTAGCATTGTGAGTGTGATTTATACCATTCACTTTTGTTAAAAAAAAAGAAAAGTGGAACGGTAACATTGGGGTTCCTATATGTAATTCTATATTTTGGTACATATTGGATTAGTTAATCGGTAATAATTTCTTAAATTCCACTTTTTTTATTCAAACAAAAACTACGCCGAAAATTCTTTGGAAGGGTGCCATTGTGATTAACGGACTATCCAAATTGTAAACCGCGTGCGCAAGTCGGCAAACTATCTTCAAATGTTTGATTAAAATGGAAATGGTAAAATCTTTATTTTTCTGCCGTATTTACTATTAAAGCATGATTCTAAGTAATTAAACTAAGAATTTGTTATCTATTGGGCACTGAACACATCCACTTGGCTTTGTAATGGTTAATTTAATATTGAATAAATAAGTTGTCAATATTTTTATTAAATGTTTATTATTCATAAAGCAGTTAGTAAATTGTTCTGCTTAGCACTACTGCTTTAAAATGTAGTAAAAATTCGTCAAACATAATTGACAATTTTTTTTATTCTCAGAGAAATCATGGGCACCAGAGTGTTTGTTGGTGGTCTTACGTATCGTGTGAGGGAGAGAGATATTGAAAAGTTTTTCCGTAAATATGGCAGAATAAAGGAAGTTGCAATGAAAAATGGATTTGCTTTTGTGGTAATACATTAAGAAAAACTAAAGGATATGGAATAAAAATGTTACATTTATTTTTTACTATTTACAGGAATTTGATGACTATAGAGATGCAGATGATGCTGTTTATGAGTTAAATGGTAAAGAGTTGTTAGGTGAAAGGTAAAACTTTATCGTATAGTACCTAAGTACTAAATTTTCATTCTTCATTGTAATTATTGAAGGGTTTCTGTTGAACGTGCTCGAGGTACTCCACGTGGGGCTGATCAGTGGCGCGGTAGTGGAAGAGGATATGGCCCTCCACGTGGTCGCAATCGTGACAAGTATGATTTTTTTGTTTTTTATGTAAAATTTAACGTGTGCCTAAATTTTCTTGAATTTACTACATTTTATTAACACTTACATGTAAGTTTTAATTTGTATACTAATTGATACTTTCTTTTTAGTCGTGATTCAGATGTCAGACACAATGATAGGTAATATATTATTCTTATTTTATTCTCATTGTCAAACACTTAATACATTAAAGTCCAATGTGCCTTTTTTTGAACTCAGTTGCTTAAATCAAGTAGAGTAGTGAAAAATAATTGTATCATGAATGTGAACTGGTTTTTCTCTATTGTCACTGCTTTTGTTAATTGCTTTGTTCCCCTGTCAGGTATGGACCACCAACACGTACAGAGTACCGGCTGATTGTAGAAAACCTGTCTACCCGTGTAAGCTGGCAGGTAAGTCATTTTTATTTTTGTAAAATTAAAAGGACCTGTCGTTAATGAGAATGATTGAAGAAAAAATAAATCTTGGTCTGGCTCTCTATTTCCCCTTCACTGGAAGCGGTCAATTCCAATCCATTCCGTGAGATGAGGAGTCATTTCAGTGGGACCGTATTAAGACCACTGATGTGAAAATTGTCCCCACCCATTCGAAGGCAGTCGATCAATGTTCCGTCCGGTTCCGTACATCTTGATGGGCAACCATAGTGCAGCGATGAGCATCCCATAGCCTTTTGCCCTTTCAACCTTATCAGTTGATGTTTGTTTAGTTCATGTCCTCCATTTCCATCGGAACGTTAAATAATCCATTTCGAATCCGCCTGCTGAAGATAAGGATTGATGAAGGAATTTCCATTCCAATTTCTACTGATTTAAAGGATGTGATTGAGATGATTATGATGATGATGATGATGATGATATTGATAAGGTCGAAGAAAAGAAAGGCTTTAACACTAACTCGACGATAAGACGAAGAGAAAAAAAATAACGCTACCGGTCACATTAAAAACATAGTAAAAGATAAAGAATCGATAAAAACAACTCAGCACCTTTTGGTATCTGTAATGTTCATCTAGCTTTGTACGTAACCTGAAGTTGTAGTGTATGTATAAAATAATAATTTTTTGTAAAGAGCGAGCTCCCATTCCCTTGGAGTATGTGGTATCTAGGCTCAATCAATGCTCAAAGCTCAATGTGGTTCGCCCATACGTTCGAGTGGCAGTCACACATGTCTATTTCCGCCATCCCATTGGTACCTTGTGGTTCGCAAGCATGGTGTGGCGCAGGTAATGCCCTAGCATGATGCGCAATTTTTAAGTAGTATCCATGCTTTGTTGCCTTTTGCACCGTTTTTATTCAGTTTACTTTCTCGACATTACAATTCTTACGTAAATTAAAAAGAAACTGAATAAAAATCAATTATTAGTTTTGTTCTTCCCAAATAAAAGTCGTCTACATAAACTTACCTGCCAAAAAGAATAACTAGCCGTTTCTTCTATGTACCTGTATCAGCACGAAGAGGATTTTTATTCCATCTTGCCGTCCATATAGTCATCTAGAATAGATGATGAAGAGCACTCACTCACTTCATAAATACATCGTCAGGAAGGCGTCTTTCTTATGTTCGTTGTCCCTACTGAGGTTTCCAGAATATGCTGTGTTGTTCTATTCTACTTCTTCAGTATTTTTCCACTTCAAGAGAAATACAAACTACACCACTTCTAAGTTAGATGCAAATTGTAACGAAGCATGGTTACTTTCAGTATATTATTTTGAATTTAATATTTGTTGAATTCTCTTTTAAGTTTGGGAAATTGAAATTGTCCTTTTCGAGTGCAGGTAACTTTTTCTTTACCCCACCACATTATTTTTTTCTGATTTATAATTTATTATTTCTTACTAGGATCTTAAAGACTACATGCGGCAAGCGGGAGAAGTCACTTACGCCGATGCTCACAAGCAACATCGTAATGAGGGGTTAGTATTTTTCGTTATTATCAATAAAGTGACAGCTATTGTATCATTAAATGATGATAAATCATCTTTCGGGTCTGAAATAAATCTGAAGACAGCAATCCCAGCGTTCTGAAAAATGTTTATCTATTAAATATTTCTTATGTTCCTTGAGAATTCAGTTTTGAACTTTAGTTCTTGTTATTCCAGTGTTGTTGAATTTGCTTCCTACTCGGATATGAAAAGTGCCATCGAGAAACTAGATGATACCGAACTAAATGGTCGTCGTATAAGGCTCATAGAAGACAAACGTCGTGGGGGTGGTCGTCGTTCTAGATCTTCCAGTAGCCGCAGCCGTTCCCGTTCCAGATCACGTCGTCGTTCAAGAAGCAGGGACTCAAGGTACATTAAAAAATATTGTATCTTAATGAGTAATGTTTACATCTTTTTTTTTTTTTAAGGTCTCGCAGTCAAAGTCGATCTCGAAGTCGTTCACGAAGATCTAGTAGATCAAAATCTAATGCTCGTTCCAAGTCCAAGTCTCCAGCTAGATCAAAATCCAGAACTCCAGCAAAGTAAGCAAACAAAACCGTATGTTGCTAGTTAAACCAAGCTTTCTTATCGCATATTCATTTTTCGTGATTTTGAGGTACTTTTTGGTTTCATTTAGAAGTTTATTATTTATTTTTCATTTAAAAAATTTAATCAATGTTACAAGAGTTTCTTTATTATGATATATACAGCAGTCCATTATTGTACTGTAAATTATCAAGTTATTATGTATAAATAATAGTATTAAATTATAAACTAACATGCACATGGCATTAATGTGCAGCAATTTTTCAGGTTCTAATTCTTTTCATTCATTTGGTCTACGCATTATCTATCTAACGAGATTACTTAACAGCAGACTTATGAAATTTTTCATATATTCAGTTACTCAAGGTACCTCCAGTTGTATTTTTTTCTACATTTTAAGTACCGCTTAATCTTTTAAAAGTTTTTCCCATTCTATTTCGTTACGAAATACTTCTTGTTCCAACCAAAGTTCATAGTGTCTTTTGAAATTTTCTGAAAGGTCATAGCCTGATCCCAAAATGCTACTAAGGCAGTTATCAACTGGTTCAAATTCTATATCCTGTGAAAATAATTGCTTAAATATTTTGCGTACTTTTAATATCAGTAATATTAACCTTTGGTGCGTTTGAGTATCTTCTGTTGTTAAATCTATCGACTGAAGCACGTAAAGCGCATTCTTCAGCTTGAAAATCCCAAGGTCTTGCATCTAGATCTGTATTGGAGAAAAAGCCAAATATAAATATTAAACATATCATGTCCACTATATATTATTTACCGTTTCCGAAAGCCCAGTCGTCGTTTAAACGATGTCTAACTTTTGAGTAGATAGCGCTAATAGTTTTCATATTAGATTTTCTCCATTGCCTTCCTAAATATTTTGTTTGCATTTTTATTAACTTTAAAACATACAACTGTGTCATAGCATGACGGACTTTCAGTGTTCTCTTAAGAATTGGGGCCGATTTAAAAACTACAAGCATCTAAAAAATTTAATACACAATTATTATAGGTCATTAATTTCTGAACATTAGAATATTTACCATTATTCTAGAATGTTTCCACTTGGTAAGTTTATTTAAAATTCTTAATAAGTTAACACATGAGAATACATTCCTCCAGGAATATGGGGCAGCATCCCCAATTTCCAAACTTTCTGCAGTCAATTCTGGTTGATCACCAATTACACAAGAGGGAAAATCCAAAATTGGAATACTACAAAATTAAAATTATAAAAATAGAATAAAAATTTAAACTGTAATTTACTAACATATTTTTTGCTCCCACATATGCCATTATGTTTTGGTTGAAGAATTTTAATACTAAGGGGATGCAGTTTGCAAAGACAAGATGCTGAGACATGAATTCAAACTGATAAATATGATTTAGCTTAAAATGTTTGAGCAAAAGTAGTAGGATAGCAGATACAACTTTTACAATTATTTCTTTGTGTCTGTTCACATCTATACCGAGTTTCATTGACTGAAGAACTGTCATACTAAAAAAGCAATTGTTAACAAACAGGTACAGTAAAATTATAATAATTTCTCTTACGGCATTTCTTCTGGTAAAACGTCTGACATAATATTTATGTATTCACTTTTTAGTTTTGAGGTAGGTGCAGCAGCTGCTAAAAGAATCTTTAACAAGGCAATCATGTATTGGGGTAAGTTAGGTAGCATTGCTTGGTAGAGTATTTCTGTTGGGTTCAATTCTATGTCAGTCTCGCTGAAAGAGAGTGGATTTCTGGCAATTTTTTCTTCATTTTCTATTTGAAGTTCAGCTAATGATACGTATACATGCTTAAACAGAAAATAATAGATAAAATAATAAAATATTAGAGGAATCAGTGGAATTACTTCTTTTAATGTTTTCACTCCTTCATGAATTGGTTGTGGAAGTCCGGCTAGACTATCACGATCTCCTTGTAAGTTATAGCCGACGAATTTCATTCTGGCATTTTCGAGAAAAAGATCTATATCTTTTCGTCTTACTTTTGGTTTCCATGGTAAACCTGAAATAAAACGAACAATTTTCGTTTAATGTATAATTTAAAAATTTTATGAAACAAATAGGATAGTCACCTCTAGGTAATGGCAGACCGGCTGAAATAGGAGTGCTTGGTCTATTTTGATAGTTATTTACCATTTGTTGATTGTTATCTGCTTTCATTTCTTCATATTCTACAAGTGCCAGAACAATATCATCGGCATTTTCATTTCCAACAGTTCCATCAATTTCTATAGCTAAAGATTCATGGTCATCCAGGGAACTTTGTTTAATTAAACTCTGTAAATACAAAGTTCCATTTTTTTTTTTTAATTTCAGTATGTACATTTTACCTTTTTAAAGAACCTATTACTACGTTTATGGTTAGCTTCAAGAAGATCTGAGGCACTAGCAGGTGGTGATGAAGCTCTCATAGTTTTTGCTATTTCTAATGTATCTTCATCTTGAGGTGCTAAGCCTGCCTTCCAGCGTTTTTCTGCTTTTAGTTGTCTTAATGTTTCCATACCTCCCAAAGAGAAAAGAATCACTTTCCATAGTAATAAAATTACTTTTTTCATAGGAAAGTGAGGCGCAACGCCACTGCAAAATTGAGTGACCATTCCTAGTAATTTAACTGCTAACAGATCTTCACCAACTGCAGAAGCTGTAAACAGTTAAAATTAGATTTTAATATTTTATTTTGTAAATCAACAAATTCTTACTTAATTCTAAATAAAATGATTCTACTTCAGCTTCATATTCTCTCAATTCTGAGCATTTTTCATTGCGCATTACTTCTACAAATATATACAACACCGATAATATTACTCTAAGGTCCTGGGAATCTGCTAATGATATAGCTATTTTTCTCATGGCGGAGTGAGCCGCATTGCTATTACTAAAACAATATAAAAAAGGATCAATAAATTTCATCAAAATTCGTACATAGTTTTAAAATACTTACTCAATTTCAATATTAAACAGTTCTATAAAAGCAGAGAAAACTCCTAAATTGTACATTAACATAATATTTGTCCTTGTCCATTGTTGTTGTTCAGCATCAGACTGCATTTCAGCCCAACACCCTTGTGCCAAGTATAAGATACACCGGGCTGCTTTCATTCTAATGAATTTACTACTAACTTCTAGCTGATCAAGGAGTTTCATGATAACCGATTTTCTTTGAGGAATTGATAGCCTTTGCCAACTTGGAGGCAAATCATATTGTTCCATTTGATCTTCGAAAGCCTTAACATTAAGCTGGAATTCTGGTTGTTCAGTATAACTGTAGAGTTCAGCAATTTCATTTGCATGAGTATCAGTATCAGCATACACAAAATCCAGATCAAGACAATCTGCTCCTCCTCCCTTTAATAAATAAAACTTAATCATGAATCACACTACTTGCAAATGTTGCATACCAACATATTAAGGTAGTCACTGTAAATCAATTTTAAAACAAACTTCAAGTATTTATATGGTGACTACAATGCTCACTAATGGGAGTTGAGGTTATTATAAGCAAATAAACATTTGTTAAGACAAAAGAGATATGAAATTCGGATGTTTCTTCATAGTAACCTAAACAGAAACTAAAAGTTATTTGATGATGTCTTATGTTTATTTACTCACATCAGAATTGTGCCGTCTTTGTCGAACATAGTCACGAATTTTATCTACTGCTGACTTTTTACAATTGCCATTTGTATCCATACTGTTGTCAGGGCCAGCATAATTATCAGGATCTACAAAAAAGCATTTTATTTAAGCGAGATGCTTTGTGATTTATGATTTACTCCAGTTTTGATCAACAATATTATCGACCAACTTCCGAACCATACAGGTTTTCCGAACCCACTCCATACTGGGAATTGACAGTGACTGACACTCATAGATAAACTGACAATGACAGCGGATAATAATGATAGTACCAACCAAACTTAATTAACCCAAAACGAACGTAAACCATGGAATTTAAAATTCGCGCTCTGTCAAAATCAGCTTATTGAATGTAGCATGCCGAAATGTCAGTTCAGCATTGTTGAGTAAATATTGAAATAATTTTACTGTTGAAACGTGTATTACTCACTTTTTCGTTTTTTATGATACTTTGTGCACTTATTTGTGGCGGTTTTCCTTTCTCGGATGTCCGGAATTTCATGTTTGTGTTCAGTTTTAAAACGTTTTCCGTCCGCGATACTTTTCTTCTTATCGAAACTTTTCTGCTGCTCCTGCCGGCTTGAAAATTGTGCTAATAAATTTTCTGCAGAATTGTTAACACTTTGTTCACTGTTTATTACAAGATTTCGAAAGTTTTTGTTTATAATGTTTAATTTATTTGAACTATTCAAAACTGTAAAATCACTGACCATATTTTGTGCTACTGATGGCTTTTTCAAGAATAAAATGGGCCTCTCTGGATCTATTTCTAATTGTTCCAGAAGTTTCATCTCCTTTTCTTCTAAGCGACACAATGCTAGTGGAGAAGGCGTTTGCGGTTTTCTGTGCCTTCTGTCTAATTTGAAATCTCTTCGTCTCCTGAAGAAATTGCTGCACATTTTCAGGTAATTTAGAAGTAAATTGCAAAAGTCAAAAAAGTTTAAAGTACGTGGAATTTTAAAAATTACAATTTGATTTATCACTTGCTAGGATACTGCACTAAAAATATTTTTAACATGGCCAACTTAATTCTATTTTCTTTACAAACACTAATACTTACGTAGTAGTTTGCCAAATGTGGTTCTCAACGATTGCTTTAAAGAAATATAATTTTAGTTGTTTTATTTTTTGTATACTTATGTAAAATGTTGCAGTATATATATGCAACATGAAAATAAAACGCTCTCGGTAAGAATAATTTATATTTTTTGCATTTAAACTTAATTTAAGGTATGAAAAATAAGAGCTGTAAAATGTTTGTAACAACACCACCTGTATTAGAAACGGGGACAATTATTTGATTTAGTTTACTGAACTAGATAGAACATATTTTTTGAACAATGATTCTAAACTAAAACTATTACAAACATATACAAGTGATATTGTATTTTTGCTTATAGAATACATACAGTCTTACGGTAAAACACAGACATTTATCTACATTATTATACGTGGGAGTCATTGCCATATTTTATTATAACACTTATAATTAGAATTATAATTTACAAAAGCTACCAATTACATTCACATATCCTACACATGTACAAAATGAATTAAATAGGTAATCTCTAAATCATACTTTGTCACTTGCAAAAGTCATAACACACAGGAGGTGTACAAAGATTGATAATACTGTAGTTCCATATTATGTTTTGTGTTACATGATCAAGCTAGAAAGCCTGCTATAATAATTTTATCTCAGTCTTTTGAATACCCCTTCAAAATTAAATTCAAAAGCGGCTAATTAAAAACGTTCATTTTGTACTAAAATTGTACTAATTAGAAAAAAGTATGAAACAAAAAAAAAGGCACAGGTGAAGAGTGAAATCGATCATTAAGAGGAAGTTTCAAAAGACATAAAAAGTGGTCTATACGTGCTTGCTGTCTCTAAGTTTAAAAGTTGTCATTAGTTTTAGAACATAACAATAAACTATACTGTTTTAAAAACATAAAAATGCCACTAATGCGTAAATATTTGATTGAACGTTATAGTTTGTTATGATCGAGTGGCACAGTTTTACAATATAAATGCATAAAAGCACCAAGTAGTTACATATACTACACTTAAAGATTCTTACAGAATTGACTAGTCAAATAGAAACGGAGATGTTGTCTCTTCGTCATCACTAGATTCTTGACTCGAAGGTGGCGTGTCTACTTGAGGTAGACCAAGATCCAAGTATTCTTCGTTCGCAGTTATCGTTAAAATCCTATCTAAATCTTCCACTAATTCTGAAAACACAGGTCTTTGGTTTGGTTGGAAACTCCAGCATTCTCTCATTAGCATGTATATTTCTAACGAACAGCATGGGGGCTTTTCCATCCTATGACCCGCGCGTAAAAGTTGAAAAAGTTTTTCTACACTTGGGACCGATGGGTACGGCGTTCCTAAAAATAATGTATTATCCCGACAGTTATGAGTAGACAGGGTGATTATTACCTCCTAATGTCATTATCTCCCAGAGGAGTATTCCATACGACCATACGTCGGATTGTGTGGTATAAACCCTGTGAAATAACGCCTCTGGGGCCATCCATTTAACCGGCAGTCGTCCGTCTGTTGTTTTTCGATAATAGTCATTACAATGGATATCTCTCGCAAGTCCGAAATCGGCTATTTTTAGTACATAATCGTCACTTACTAAAACATTCCTTGCTGCCAAATCCCGATGGATGCACTACAAAAGAGAATGTTTTCATTTTGCCATAGGTCATAGCTTATATTCGAAACTATTGTTATATTCTAATGTAGTACTAGTACAGTTTCTTGTAAAATTTACGTACTCGTCTAGAAGCTAAATACTCCATGCCTTTTGCTACTTGATATGCAAACGAAACGAGATCCTTTTGTGTTAACGTTTTGTGCTCTTTTTGGGTCATTCCCACAGCAGGTTCGTAACCAGACGAGGGCCTATGTTGCCGTAAAAAGTCCCTTAAGTTACCGTGGGGTGCATACTCGACAACAACATAAAGAGGACCGCCTTGAGTGCAACACCCCAATAAGTTTATTATGTTGATATGTTTTCCGATCATTTTCATCATTTCCATTTCGGATACCAAATCCATCATTTCGTTATCAGTATGACCCTCTGGACATTTAAACGATTAGAACAAGTAAAGTAGAACTTTTTTTTGAAAATTGTTACCTTTTAACATTTTGACCGCAACCACTGAAGTTTGTCCATGTTTTATTAGTCCATTGGCTTCGGCTTTGACCACTTTTCCAAACGCTCCTTCTCCTAATACTTTTCCAAGACATAATTTTTCTCTAGAAATCTCCCATTCTGAATCCATAGGAAGTTCGTATTCGGAAATCATATCTGACGAATTATTTAATTGCGTTTTCTGTTTTTCAATTTTGACAACTGGCATCAGCTAGAATCGAAATTAAAATATATTAATTAAATAAATGCGGCTACTATTTTTTCAAAATTCCCACCAGTGGTTCCGTTACACCCGCGGAACTATTTTGAAGTTTTTCCACGATAACTTTTTTCGTCCATTGGGTGATAACCGCTGCTCTTGCGGCTTTTTCCATGGCCATAAGTTTTTTCATTTTCTCGCTTTAATAAAAAAAATGAAATTTATTATGTATTATTAGGGCAGTAGGAATAGTAACGAACCGTTTTAATTTTCTCATCACTACTGCTACAGTAATTAAAGCGAATACAGAAAGAAGACAAACGACCCCAATTAAGCTCGGTATAAGAATTGATTTAGGGCGAATATCTTTAGGTAGATCTGGAATAAATATAAATTTGTCAAAAATGTAGTCGAAGTGTGTGTTATTTTTACTTACGGTCAACGACTTGTAAATAGCCATGCGAGTAAGACCTTCCTAAGCTGTTTGCTGCGACACACGTATACCATCCTTCGTCTTCGTATGTTACATTGTGCAAAACCAAAATTTCTGGGATTTCGTTCTCATTAGTCTAGTGATTCGAAGAATTACAAGTCATATTTTACCCTTATTGTTCTTAATAAATGAATAACATTTAAAGTTTAAAAAGAAAGCTGCTCGCAACTTTTTTAAAAAGGAAATGTTAAGATATTATAGCACAAGCCAATTTTTTATAGCAAGAAGAAAAACACAAAGATGTGGTTCACTTGTAGCAAGATTTTTAAATAAACTTAAAAAGCGTTAAAATGATGCACAGAAATGAGTTAGAAGAGAAAGATACGTGTGCAGATTTTTGAGAATGTTGAGTAATTTTAGTCCCGCCATTAAAAAAAAAACAGAAGAGTATTCTATTCTCAATTATTCCCCTGTTTTTTACTCAGTGTGAATCAAAGCCAATTAGGACGAAACATTGGCGGTTGTTTTAAAAGACAGATAACTTTCAACTCCATTTATCTTTGATTTACACTGAGAAAAAGTATACGATTTTATTTTAAAAATGGTGGGCTAAATTTTTGAATAATATAATTATTAGTGCGTTTTCTTTTTCTTGATAACGAATTTTTCGAGCACACTCGAGCGCGACTCTTTAATTTTTTCACAGCAAAGCTGTTAGCTAGCTTTAATATACCTTTATTTAGTTATTGCATAGTAATATTTTAAACAAATTCGAAAATAATTTAAAATAAATGCGAAGTGTAAGTTTTATTACTGTTATTATATCANCAAGCTCAGCGATGGTGCTAACCAAAATTTTATCGAATATATTTATCATAAATCTACTTAATACCCATACAATAACCTCACTAATACATATACATCTCCAAACCTATACATATATGATAGCTGCACCTTTTACAAATTAGAGCAATTTGTACCTATTTGTAAATTTATTTTAAAAACAACTGCTCAGTGGATATCACCTCTTAAGTGAACGAAACTTAAATTGTAGAAGCGAACTCACAAACGGCAGACTAGACGTGACTGTGACGTATGATAAATGACTATGAAAATTTTAAGGTTATATACCTATAAAACACTTAATTGCACCGAAAAAGCATTAAAACACCTTTCCTTCGACGTTTTCTTGTGAGTTTCTTATAAATACACCTTCTTTAACTAAAACCCATGCTACAGGAGTTGAATTATTAATGAAAATTGAGATGGCAACTATGAAAATGAGGTTTGAAGTTTGACGTGTGATCTACAAATATTAATTTACAAAAAAAAGCGTTAAAAAGGCCCTCCCCCGGATTATTTCATGTAAGTTTTTCATAATTAGGCCATTTTACGTCATTTCCAGCAAAAAAAAGTTGCATTTTCGAAAAAGCCGCGATTCGTAAGTTTTACCAGATTTGACTACTGGAATTCTAAAAACTCTCAAATACCAATGCACTAAAAAGTTATTTGTCGTACACACATCCTAGAAATGAGATATTTAAAAGAATTTTCGTAGAGTTAATAAATAATTTTTGAATTAATTTTTACCACTACAAATAATCTCAAATTAATGAGGAAAAATTGTTTTTGTTGTCACGCCCTCGCCGAGAATCGAATCGGATCCCTAGCTTTAAGCACCATTGCTGTACGACTAGGCTACAAGAGGTGTCCGCAGCAACAACGATACGAACCTAACTAGGAGGCCAGAGAATCGTCGAACCAATATATATATGATTATATAAAATCAGTAATTTGAGGTTATCTGTAATGATAAAAATTAATTCACTTTAACAAATGGTAAAGTTAAAAAGACGGTTTTTATTATTGAGATATCACAGCAGTTCGTGTCTATTGTTTGTTTATGACAACAACACAAACGTCTCATTAGAAACTTTCACAGAAGTTTCTGGAGTCTAATTCGATCGTCAACCAAATTTTCTCTGTAAAAAAAATAGTGATGTTGCGGATTTCAGCGTTGGATATTGCAGGACTTAAACAACTTTCCCTATACCTAGGAAATTCAGACTAATTTAGCACCTCATCATAAAATTTGCGAGATCGACAGATCCCCGTTAGGTCAGTTGAGGTCTAATTTTTTTCGTTAGATCTATTGTTTTTTTTTTTTTAAAATAAATGCGAAGTGTAAGTTTTATTACTGTTATTATATCATTTAGCATATTTTAAATTAATGATGATACGGATAAGTACAAGGAGTGAAAAACCGTTTTCTTTCTATTGTTTTTTTTTTTTTTGAAATACCTACCAGTTTTGTGGAGTTGATATTTTTCCCGCTGACCCAATAAACGTAAGGATTTAAATCGGAAAGGACTTTACAAGTGAAGTTGACATTACTACCGACTAATGCGGTAACATTTTGAGGGGATTCTGTTATGATAGGTCTGTTGTGATACCTCTCTAGAAATAATAGACAAAAAAAAAATAACCACATGCCCCAAACATTAACACAAGTATGTACAGTAGTAGAGTTATTGCCAGCGCCCTGTTCCTTTTTACATGTACAATTTAATCATGTAAAAGATGAAGATATAATAGAAAAAGTGTTAATAAATATAACAATTAACGCTCCAAGTGATATGTCCCAGCTAATTTGATCAAACAGCTGTTTTAATTTTACTTGCGGCAAAAAAAGCGTTTCAAGCCAAATCTTTTGATGTTAACATGTTTCATACAAAAGTTTAATTATCAGAAAAAGAGTAGTAAGTTGAAGATAATATATGCTCAGTTTTATTTAATTTGCATAAAAATTTAGTGTATGACGTAATCATCAAGGGAGAGTTTTAATATCTCATATGCCTGCACCCTTACGGCATGTCATGCAAGGTGTCTTCATATTTGGCATGACAAGCCCTTTTTTTAAGTAAACAGCTCAAAATATAATCTAAATAATATTTTTTATTGCTTGGGATAAATAAAAAGTATTGTAATTATACAATTTTGCAGTAATCTGGGTTTTTGATCAACAAAAATCGAAAAATAGATGAAGTGTCTAAATTTGATAGTTTTATGGCATTTTTGAAGAATATGCTTAGGATCATAAGGTTACGGTACGGATAGACAACACCCACGAAGTAGCTTAATTAATACCAAACAAAAGGAAATACGAAGCAGGCACTTCGCGTGTGTTGTCTTTCCGTATCGTAAAATTGGAAATCTACTATTTTTTTTTTCATAAATCTGCTGTAAAATTGAACGTTTTGAGATCGGAACCATGAAAATTCATCTATTTTTCAATTTTTAATGATAAAAAAAAAAACAGGTGAACGTGAATATGTATAATTACCTACGTATTTATAGATAATTAGCATTTTAAGCTGATCAACTAATTGAGTAAAAGAGAAAATAGAAAGTGTGCGCATTTTGTGAAATATTTACACAAAGTATTAATTTTATTAGAAGTGCTGTAGAAGATTTTAGGCCGTCACCGGAAATAAAACCACCACCTTCCTTAGTCATTTTGAAATTATGATTATAATAATAGTAACATGAAATGGAAAGCCATTTTGCCCACGTGCCCATAGTTTTTTTGTAATCTTATTGAAGTACCTGAATGATAGCATCGCTTGGGCTCGTTTTGTTAAAATCAAACGATATATTCGAACTCTTTATCCAGTATATGTAGGGATGTAAATCCATAAGAACTTGTGGACATTCAAATTCCACCGTGGTGTTTACCTCCGCTGTTACGTTATGAGGGTAACCTTCTTTAATGTGCGGTTTTGACGGGTAACGTTCTATTTAATTAGTCAAAGTAATTAATTATATATTATACTTGTCGAGTAACAGACTATTTGCTATGAATATTTCATATTTTTTTTTTACAATATATGTGTCATTGTGTTATCATATATCCATTGTAAGCCTCAAGAATGTCAACTATTAAAATACCGATTTGAATTGTAAGTATAAAATATGCAACTCTTAATGATCATGGAGCTATGGCATTGTTTGTAGACCTCTTCTTAGAATGTACGAGCAGTTGAATTTTAAATTCTTCCAGCGAATTGTGACACAAGTTGTACATACCAACTTATTTAACAAAGACATGATGTTTCTAAACTGAAGAAAACTGTCGTATTTTTTTCTTTGTTTAATTGTCAAATTCGAAAATAATAATTTCTTAGGGCGGTCAGTAGCAATAAAGGTGAAGTAAGAATTTAAAATGGGTTACCCTGCTCTAAAATAAGCTCGCAGGTATTATATCTTTTATTAGCCAATAAAAAGCACGCAACTCTGGTGCTAATCATAGTATTGCTGCAAATGTACGTGACTTTTTCCTCAAATACAAAACGAGGGACCCGGTTGTAGTAGAGTGACAAACTCGGAAATATTCGGCGATGAAAATAAAGCAAATAGTCTGTCGTCTGTCTGTCATATCTGGCTAAAAATGTTTTGTTTAAATAAAAAGCAATGCATTTATACTTTACATGAAACGAGCGTTCGTTAGAAATTTCTAAAATAGCCGTCTTGCTGGCATTAAGAGTAAATTTCCTGAAGTTAATGAAGTCAAAATTAGTTGGGTAATCGTGAATGAGGAACGTTACTTTTCATACACTATTTAACTTAAGTTCAGCGCGTCGCATTTACCTATTACGTCCAGCGAGAAGCTGTGATTGATACACCCTAGAATGTTGCAAACCACGCAGGTGTAGTTACCAATGTCACTTAGGGTGAGGTCTTCTAATGTTAATGACCACGTTCCGTACCGAAAATCGCCAAGACTCCTTCCAGGTTTTGAATTGTTTTTGTACCATGTTATGTTAGGCGTTGGATTACCGTGGGCTTTACATTTCAAACTTATCATATTCCCTGCCGGCTTCACATGGGTTTTCAACATTTTTCTAGCCCATGTTGGGGCTTGCAAAGTTGCATTCTCGTCCACATGACCCCCGGTGGATACTTTACCTCCTACATCTTCTTCTTCATGACCATCTTCAGATGGTACTGGTTCGGACGAATTCGAAACATCTATGAATAAAATTGATCAAAAGGCTAATAAGGCTTTCACGGGCGACGTTATCAGAATGAGCTTGGTGGGTGTAGTCTAGGATAGTTTCTTCTTCTTCGATGAGAATACCGATGGAGGATGTTTCGTTAACAGTTGTGCTTCTTCAAAAACGTAGCAAGGAAGCAAGGTCGTTAAGTTTTTGTATTCATTTTGAGAATGTTAACCACACCTACTGGCTAAACGACTCCATCGGTATTCTCACCGAAAGGGAAGAAACTATCCTAGACCACAACCATGAAGATGGATTATAAAAAAATAAAATCTCAGATTTTAAGTTAAATTTCTTTACGGAAAAAAATTGTTATGATAGATACCTATCCTGTTCAGGTTGTCGTCGTTGTGTTTAAGTGCCCCAGACTGCAAAAATAGTCCCAAACAAAAAATGATCGCCAGAAGAGACATATTTTTCGACTGGTTTTTCTTCTAGACATCTGTAACAAAAATTAATAACATTTAGATTACCTATTCGCTGCCATTAAAAAAATAAAAAAAGTAACAGTTTGGATTTGCTCGCGTGGGTTCTAACTTAAACTTCCGCTATGATGACGGTGAACGTTTGAAAATGTTATTCCCAATTTTCCTTCCAGCCAATGTGTAAACTATTAATAAGTGCACTCTATTTTGTAAGGAATTCAACTCATTCCGAAATTACTTTAATCTGCAAACACGTCAAATTATAAGTATTCATTCATCAAATCACATCTGCACGCGTTCGTCTAATCCACAGGGTGTTACGGATTTCGTAGCTGTTGCGAACTTTTAAAAGTTTCTTTTTCAAAGCAAAAATAGTTCGCTGACTCATTTTTGTCTGGTCTGGTAAAGTCTGTTTTATTGACTCATCTACTTTCTTGACTATGTTTATTATCGGAAGCAATATTTATCTCTGTTGAAAGGTAAATTTTTAAAATAGGATAGATTTTATAAAACAAATGTGTCTATCGCAGAGAAGTTAGGCATACGTTAGGGCTGTTCAAAACTTCTTGTTTCTTTCAAAAAGGTTTTCATACTTATACGTAGATACTCGAAAAAGAGTAGTAAGTTGAAGATAATATATGCTCAGTTTTATTTAATTTGCATAAAAATTTAGTGTATGACGTAATCATCAAGGGAGAGTTTTAATATCTCATATGCCTGCACCCTTACGGCATGTCATGCAAGGTGTCTTCATATTTGGCATGACAAGCCCTTTTTTTAAGTAAACAGCTCAANTCAGATATATTAATTATACCTACAATTTGCCAAGAAACAAAATATGTAACTAATTAAATCGATTAGACATAAAAATAATTTCAATAAAAGTAACAAAGTGATATCTTGAGCTCGAATTTGGGTCAGTATTTGTCCCCTGCAATAAAGGATATTTTGGATCACCCTACATGAGTTAATAACGAAATTAAGCGTAAGGTAAACAACAGTAGAAGTTTATAAAAAATTTTGATTATTCAGTTATGCATATATGTATATAATTTTCCTTTGAAAACAATTGTAAATTATGGTGGAGGAGCCTAACACTGTGCGTATACAAGAAGTTATTTTGTTTTACTTTCGAAATTATTTACTAAACATTATGTAATAAATGAACAAGGTTCTAGTAGAATTTGTGGGTGGTGTAATTTACCTCCTTCCCACCCACTTCAGTAACCTGGCAGGTGTTACATACTACGAACAAAAATATTACAATACACTTATTGTACCTACGAGTACGAAAATTTGCTGCCAAGTATGTTACAAGAAGTTTTTTTTTTTTTTAAGATGTTACTACATTATTTTGAACCGGTAACATAAAAAAAAAAATATTCGTCTCCATTTTTAGGTTTTGTTTAGGAGTTATTTTTGGTTTGTTTTGTGGTAGTTAATAAAATTCCTTGAAACTGACCGATTCAAAGGTTCGGTAGGCGTTTTAAAATTTAGTGATTTGATGTTGCTGACCTATATCCTATAGCTTTTTGTATTTAGGTCATTAATAAACCTTCGATCAGGTGCATGTTGTGATCAAAGCTATTATCGGTTTCAAAAAAGGTTTGCCGATGGCGAACGATTGGATTTCTAAATATATTTAATGTGTACACAAAAACGCTTAAACATTACTCTATATGTACAGTACACCATACGTATTTGTAATTATGTGTAATGTCATATAGATAGATAATTATTATGAACTGTTGATGCCTTGAATTTATTACTGTAGCTAAATGTATTGAGTATCTACATGAATTATTTTTGAAAAGAACTAATTGAGGTAAATGTCAACATTTCTATTTACTTACAAAGTTTAATTTCTTATTTAATGAAAGTTCTTTTTGACTTTTTAATGTGTAGATTTTGAGGGAGTCCCAATCAGGGAGCGTAACGTTCGTGTTTGGTAATTAAACTTATTTTTATCAACTTAGTTACTTAATTAATAATGTTGTAAAGTTTGCTTAAACTAAATGTATAGTGAATTATTTTTAGTTACTTGTACGTAAACATATACAAGCACATTTGTTTTGAGATGTACGGAATTTTTTGCTTATTCCATCATATTATCTTGGTCCAGTGGCAAACGTTTTTTGTTCTGCCGTATGTTAGGGTTCATTTTTCACTTGTTTTTTGGCGAGTTCGTTTTCGTTCTCGACAACTAATTTCAAAGTTAGCGTGTTGCTATTCATAGACGCCGTATTCATTTTTATGTTTATTTCAATTCGCTTATAACGGAACTGATTTCGTATACTAGTGGCAACGTTTAGAACGGAGCAAGTTCTATGTCACATACTGTGACGTTCAAATGTATCATTCCTTCAAAGAAATTAGACTGCTTAGTTTTCAACTTAACGGAAAACATTTGTCCTCTATTTACATACACGTAAAACGTACCAAATATTTCGATATTTTCATCTGTTAATGGTCCCAAAACAGATCGCCAACTTAATTAATTAATAGACAGCCTTCGGGCAGTTTTTAACTGTGTGGCGGGGAAATGTATCTAATTGAAATTTTTAGATTATTTCCTGTTAGTGTTCAAAAAATAAACGTAAACATGTGCTGAAAGAGCAGTTTTCGTGTAATCATAAATAGGATATGTAACGATTTTGCTGACTCTGTGATGATGGACTCAAAATTGTTGTAGGGCTCGGTAGTATGTTTAAAATATCGCATATAGTGTGCATAGAGAAAAAGGAGAATAAGCAAAGAAGGGCAGGTAGATTTGAACGGCGGAAAATATAGTCGCACGTGTGCGCCATATGTGCCAGAATTTGTACATCTCGCCAAAGAGACGCGTGTTACAAGCCTACCCCCAATGTTGACGCTTCAATGATCAGATGGAACAGGAGGAAGCTGCAACCTACGTGCTCATCATCTACGGTTTAAAATAAGACGTTAAGATATTACTACGAACTGACCTCAAAAATAAAACCTAAAAACAAATACCTATACAACATATATTCTTTCGAACAACCTACCGGAAATAGCAAACGATTCTTAAAACTCTCGATTTATAGAAAAGCTGCGCTATTTTTAGATGCTTTTAATACGTATAGTTATTAATTTCTAACATCAAACGTAATTGTGTTTGGCACCTTCTGAGGCACCTTACATTTAGGAAGAAACCCGAGACAATGGAACCCACTGTAATTTGCAACTGATCTTGATACTGTAGGAAATTGTCACTATTTTTATAATTACTAGTTTCTGGCTGTAACTCCAAACAGGGCCACGTTTTACACCTTGTGGAACGCCTTAAATGTATGCAGCGAGGATTGATGTAATATGCAACTGATTCTTGAACTGTGTATTAGAAAAATGTTACAAATTTTTAACACTAAACGGAACCATGTTTGGTACCTTAATGTTACTGTGAACTTAACTGATTCTTAAGCGTTTGATGTCTTTATATAAAAACGTCGCTATTTTTATAGTTATCAGTTTCTAAACAGGTCATTTTTAGCACGTTGAGGAATGCCTTAAATTTGAAAAACCTGGGTGTACAGTGAGTATTAATGGAAACTGTAATTGATTGTTAAATATCTCATTCAAATTTTTAGTAGTTCTAAATTTAAAATTACATGGGATTGTGTTTGGTAGCTAGGTACTTCATTAAAGTTAATAGTTGTACACAAAAAGCACTAGTGTAAATTGCAGGTACGCCACTATTTTTAGATTATTTTCGTTATTAATTTCCAATTATACAGTGTGGGATGTCTTCAAGTATACAGTGAAGACCACTGTGAATTACGTACAAATGACAGTAGTTGTTTAAGATAACGTAACATTTTTATGAACTGCTTTATTAAATCAACATATTCTAGCCTAGATACAAACGCCATAAAGTTTCCAAAACCCCTAAAAAAAAAAAAGAAAAGCTTGCCTCTTTGTCGTAACCGTGTCTATGAATAGATAACAGAAGTTGATGCATACAATGTGTTACAGTATACGTACGGCATTTAAGTCATGCTCTTGCTTCGGCACGGTCAACATTCGGCACTTCCCTACATCTGGTTTACTCATAAAGTTCCTCAGAATTTTACATTTTATTATCTATTAATGGTAATAGTCAAACCATTTAACTTTACGGTAGAAGTTATTGACTTTTGCAAGTCAATAAAACTAAAACTTTGTATCCGTTTCGAAAACTGACTTCATAGTAGTAACCCTTTATACTGAAACTGTAATAGTTAGAAAACAATGCTGTCCCAAAGATATTTTACAGCATATGTTTAATACAAATACTTCTCGCGATCGACCTTACGATTAGCATAAGATTGTGGTGAAAATCTCTTTTTTTAAATACAGTAGAATCCGCTTATAATGACATCGAAAGGAAATGACAAACACGTCATACAAAGCATAGTCTTAGAAAATAAACAGCTTTCTATTTTGGTTAGTTATTTTGTTTAATAGAGAGAAAAGCTACAAATTGTATACATTTATTAACATAAAAAGAAAAAGAACGATGAATTGTAATATCAATATACATAAGAAGGGTCAGAAAAATGAGCGAAAATGNCAAAAGAATTTCTGGTAGAATTTTATCTAAACATAGTATCTCGGGGTACACAATACCACATATTATAGTTAAAATAAAACCTGCTGCGGTTTTGTTATCAATAGAAGTGTGTAGTGTATCTAATCGTAAATGTTCTTTAACCCTATCGGATTTTCGTTACATTTACTTCTTTAGATAAGCAAAAGAGAATTAATTAGATCACAATTACTACTAATTTCAAAAATGTCTATAAAATTGTTTCTGAAACAAAGAAAGTGCTATAATATTGAACGTTGGTTTTTGAAAATCCTTTTTTTTCCAATTTATTTATAAATGGGCCGATCAATTGTCGGAAATCGATCTCATCACTCTTTAATTAAAGAAGCGCGGTATTGTTTTTCGTTAGGTTTCGAAGAAAAATAAACAAATTTGATGTCTTAATGTATCCTGAACATATTTGGCATGTTTATTTTTAATTAATTGCGTAGGTGAGTGAACTTTATTCCTACCTTTTGGTAGCTTTTTAATTTTTCTGGCGGATTAACACATGCTCGAAATTATGTACGAAAATATTTATTACCCTCCACTTTTTCACACGGGAGCAGATGCAATTTCGTCGGGTCGGAAAATAAAATTTACGGCTTTTATTCTTTTGAAATACTGAAGAAACTTTTCATCTCTGTTTTATTTTTATTATCTACGCATAGTGGAACAGGACATTGCTAGCATTAATCGCAAATACAACTCTTAATATTTATAAACTTCGTTAGTACTGGACTGCACACAAAAAAGTTGTTTAAAATAGAAGAAAATGGGAAATATTCCACATTTAATTGCCCTACGTTTCATTTTTTACGAACCACCATGAACATTATTTACAAATATTGTAACTTTACATTTATAATAATTATTCTACCGACATAGGTACGTTTGCTTATAAATATCTAAAAGCATTTCGAATAAATAGATTTAACTTCTTAAATCCTTCACTTATTACATCTATTTGCATAAACACTTCCTCGTGGTAGGAGGCGCCGTATATGAGAAACAAATTAATGGCAAAAAGTCTTATGGTAATTAAGTGTCTTCTCTAGCATTATACATACTTGTGTGGACATGGCAATAAATATGTAAACTTAATTATTTGACATGTGCAGTAAGTATTGTGTAATTTTTTTACGACTTCGTTCTTAGCAGTGTTATAATCAGGGTCGTATCTATCCTATGAGTCTTTCTTCATGTCGGTGAACTTTTTGGAAATTTTTCATATTAATGGGATTTTTTTATGAAAATTGTAATATTATAAATGCGTATGAAGCCCGAGGTTTTTATCAAAATTTTATGCTTTGTTCAGTAAACTTGGCCATCGTCATGTACGAAAATATCTAGTGATATATTCTTTTTCATGATTTTCTTAAGGAAAACTGAATGCAAATAATATCGGATTTCTCTCGAAAAATGTCTTTTGAATCAGTCTCTGTTTTTTAGTATCCAAGTAGAAGCATCACAAATACGTATAAGTGAGTTAAACTTTTTTTTTACTCAGGGTGTGAGTGTGTTGGGTTGGGATTTGTACAAGTAGCCATAAAATGTGTTAATTTGTTTTCTTCCTAAAATTCTCGGATTCAACCCAGGCCAGAGTCCCTTTTATTCAATACTTTGCCCATTCGTGCTGCATTTAGTTACTGTATAATATTTCATACACATGAACGTTTCCGAATACCTGCTAAACTCCAGGACTCCCATCAAAGAGAACATCTTCAAACTATACTGGGATTAGTTTTTGGAGACTAAAAACATATGGGCTGCTGGTTTGGGAAAGCAATATTACTGACCATCCTTTAACAAGGGTCAGGGTCGCTAAGGACACATCTGGTTGCCATTGCTCACTAGAACTAATCGTATGAGACAAGACGACACTCACTTTGTGAAACGATTTTACATTTTCATTTTTCTGTATTAGATACTACACTGCATTTATTTTGATGTAGGTGCTTTTTTTCGTTTCAAAAATAAACTCTTTCAAGGAAGTTCATAACAATACGCTGAAAACTAAGTCTCTCTTCAAATTTTGAAATATATAAGTATATAAAGAGAATAAAAAATACCGCTCCCACTAAAATTTTGGGAATGCTGTTATGTTTATTAAGTTATTAGGTATACATATAAGCAAAGCATCTTATGTTTGACCGTGTGGTGTTATAAATACTTAAATGATCTAATTCTATGTACGTCTTACTACGTTTTACGTTTGTAACGTAATAATTCTTTATCGAGAGTTTATGAGTTGTCATTCTCACAAGCTTTAATGGGCTTAAGTAGAAATATTAAATAAACCATTGTATATTTGGTAAATCATGTCATTCTTTTGTGAATATGCACAAAAAAAAATCAATTACTGTCCAATTTATGCGGGTACTAAAATGCACAATAAATTGGTACGAATTCATAGAAAATCGTCTACATATCCCGTCGTTCTAATATGAGTCTAATAATTTTCACTTTACATTTTTTTTTACTTGAATGTACGAAGTGTATTTTAAAAGGTTTCAGTTTTACAAATTACCCTAAACAAATAGTTCTTTCATGTTAGTTTATGTTGAAGAAACCGAAGACAAACAAATTAAGGAAAGCTTGTAAATACTGGTAGTTAGTAGTTAGTAGTAGGAGAAGTAGTAGCCTGTGTTTTACAAAGGAGTTAATAAAATTTAAAATGATCTTGGGTTGCGGGTTTTTAAGCGATTCTTTTTAAAAAGAACTAGATCACGGACGAAATCTGATATACCTTATACCCTGTACGATGCAGTCCATGAATCTAAAGCCAACGAAAAGCTCTACAGCTGCTAAGATTTGGAGACGGTCCTTGAGGTAGTTTGGTGTCACCGGATATCACATATAAGAGGCAATTCAAACTTATCAACATTCATACAATAATGTCTACTTAGTATTCGTGTAATGTATCTCAACCTATCTTACAAGTGAAATATTAAAACAATAGACACCTTTATAAGACAAACCTATTTAAATTCAACTTGCTGTTTCGTTTTGTTTGACGCTATGGATCTCATTTCGGAATGTCAATAAGGATAGCGACTTGGACTGCTATTTGTTGTTTTTTTTTTCTATTGCTAATTTTAGGTTCCGCTAACTTCTACTACAACACTCATAGACTAACGGAACGTTTGCTATTCCGAATGCAACATTACAACTGCGTATAATAATTAAAAAAAATAATAATAAAGACTTGCGAAGTTTTTTTATTTTTCAAATCGCTAATTGCAATTAGGTGCTTTTTTTGTGCATCAAACAGTAAACAAATCAATCGTCATGGAGCATAGATATAGGCCTGTTGTATATATATATATGTACATAGTATGTCATTATAATAAGAACAATCCAATTTAAGTGACCACATTGTCTCAACATCAACGTCAACTATGTATACATGTGTTTTTCTCCGGGTGCTCCCGAAGGAATCACTAGATAGAGCAAAGTGGACAGATTTACTGATAAGTGATTTTGCGAAATTTTCAAGTAGACAATAAACGTCAAAAGATTATATCACATTAATTTTTTAACGAATATCTATTGGTAACTGCATTAGGATTTTTCAAATTATTTTATGTTAAAATATTACGTGTTATCTGTATGTAATGTTAGTAGATTCTAAGAAAAATATATATGTACTTTTATATATGTAATATGTAGGTATAATACAGAAACATTTACTTCTTTAGATAAGGATAAATTCAAAGGATTTATAAAGTTAATAAAATATCGTCAATGGCCAATTACAAATGCTGGTTGCAGATAATCTTAACTATATGCAGTTTATGCCAGTTGATTTTGCTAACGAGAAATAGAGTTTATGTTTATGATGGACATTTTCGACATTTCTTACTATTTTATATTTTCCAATTTACACATCCTTTGTAAAATCCATTTGTAATTCACAGGTACCTACACTTATGTTTATGGTAAAGTGAATTTTGTTTATTTTATCTCAAAAATCATTGATTCATGCTGAAATACTAAGCACTAGCTAGCTATTCGACAAGAATTTTAATGCAATTTTCTTCGCCGATTTTACAGACCTACTAAAAAATTACGTTTTAGTGAACTTATAAACGGTGTGAGATTTGTAATAAATGCTTGCTTTTTTCGTATCTAATGATATGAAGGCAGATTGTTTATAAAACTTTTTAGCAAGAATTTATTTCTATATAAAATTAATTTTTACAAGTTGGAAGTTCGTTGTGTTAAGTATTAAATATTAATTTGAAAATTCATTCTCAATTTCTTTTCCAATATAAGTTAGCTGAAATTAATGAGAAAATTTTTGCCAAAGCCGAAGGTCCCGAGTTCGATTCTCGGCGAAGGCATGACAACAGCAACAAAATTTTTTCTCATTAATTTTAGGTAATTTACAGTGGAAAATAAATTAAGAATGAATTTTCAAATTAACATATAAGTAAGGGAATTTGTTGTCGAACATAGAAATTATACATTTCTCTGCTGGAATTTTTTCTTTTTATTGTGTTCGGTTCTCAATTCGCTACTGGTGTGTAGCAATTTTAGGCAGAAAAGTTATTAATTCATAAAAATGAGAGCAAGAACGTGTACGACGAGGTTTTGCAAGCGCCTTGCAAGTTATTTCGGTACTAATTTATGATCTATTGAAAAGTTGTTTAAAAAACGAAACTGATACTATAAGGGCATCCAAACTGATTATAATACATTAGTATAAGAGCATTAATAAAAAACGTTTTGTATACATATATAGAAGGTAAGCAGCGTGTTGTTTTAAAGAAATTTTGCTACCGTGGAGGCATCTGGATAAACATTTTCGTTCAATTATTTTTACAAGACCCAAAGTTAACATCGTGTTCTCGCTCTTAAAATGCCAACAACCATAATCATTGGTAATTTTAGTAACATACATAATTACTTGTTACAATGAAACGTTTTTGTGCAAAATTTTTCGGAAAACACAACTTTGTATTTGTAAACAAAAGATATTCGAAACAGTTGATTCGTTTACATTCGTGTATGATAATGATATGAAAAAAGGAATCTTTTTGTGATGATCTTTGTATTGTGTTCGATTTGTTCAGTTTATTTTGATGATAAACAAATATGTACCCAAGCATGTATTACTTATTGTTAAATAAATAAATTTCGAAATCGAATAAGGTACTAACGTAGAACATAACATAATATTATGTACATATATAACGACAAGTAGGCTTATTAGACTTTTCTTAAAATAAAATCTTTCGATATAGTTGCGACTGGTAGTCGATATTGTTTGTCGGTATGGAACAGATACACGCCAAACTTTTGGCAGACTATTACTAATAAGTTGAGTCGATTTAGGCTTAGGTTATTGCTGATTAATTAAAATAGGATTCTGTAGGAAAACTTACCAATCAGTTTTGAAACTGCAAGTATAACCGAGGCGTTTAATTTTAGTCTTTTGTCGTCGGTTTCCAATGTGTGCACAATGTTTAATCACTCGTTATTTCGGGAAACAACGATATCTTAAAACAGACGCAAACGTCTCGAAAGTTAATGGTACGAACTTTCCCCGTAAAAGACGCACTCGGAATTTTCAATTTTCAAATTGTTATCGTCGCACGCGCGCTTCGTCTGAACATTTATGTTTGGTTTATAAGAGGAGAAGCTTATGCGTTTACTACGATCGCTACCGTCGCCTGCGGACTTCTGGGCACGCCTCTAGGACTATAACGACGTCCTAACCGAGTTTGAGACTTCTCGATCGCGTAGTGGCTAACATAAAACAAACTCCCCACAGTACAGGAGGAGTTCATAAATAACCTTATGTTTTGCAATAAGTTCTGTTTTGATTGTAACCAACCAGGCATACCTTCGTTTACTACACCAGTTTCGAATGCACACAAACTGTCCTTGATCTTTTAGGGTACGTCAGAACGCGGGGGATGAACTCAAATTACTCCTATCGTCTGTGTTTTTCTAACTTTGATATTGTACAACTGTTTTTATCCTGATAATTGGACACATTTACGAAGAAACGTCCCTCTAACGCATGATAATCAATGGTACCTTCTTCGACCCCCTTGATCAGTCTATTAAGGATTATAGCTAAGATTCTAGAATAGTTATAAAATCAGTAAAGGGTGGAATAAAACCTTTACCTTATCGGCACTGCAACTATCTAATAAAACTAAAACAGGACAAAAAGGATAACTTATGTTGCGGCATTTCTTCGAAAAGGATAACGGTTTATGATTTTTATAACTACATTTAAATCCAACCACATTGTTGCAATTGTTTAGTTACAGCTCGAATATTGTATGATGAGATCTTCAACCCCCTTGTAGCAAATATATGATCTGCCTATTAAGGATTATAGCTACGATCCTAGAATAGTTATAAAATATAGAATAGGAATAAAACCGTTACCTTATCGATACTGCAACCATCTAATAAAACTAAAATAGGACAAAAAGGATAACTTATGTTACGGCATTTCTTCGAAAGGGATAACGGTATATGATTCTTATGACTACATTTAAATCCAACCTCATTGTTGCAATTGTTTAGTTACATCTCGAATCGTCAAATATTTTATTATGAGAGGGGACAGCCGTTTCAATGTAGATTGCAATTTTACAAAATCCTTTAGTCCTTTTAAAACTAAATCAATCGTCATAGTGACATATTACTCAGCTTTTACGTGTTTCCCTTCATCTTTCACCGAAATGTACAAGCTTCGACCTTTTTAAATTAAAAATTAATTATTTAACAGTTAACCGATGGTGAGTTGTTGGGAAGATGAGGTGTAGTGGAAGGGGGAGAATAGATGCAGCTTGTAGACAATCCAAAAGCTTCCTTTAATTAATCAAAGGCGCATACACATTTGAACTTCGATCTAGAACCGTATTAATCAAATGCAATTTAATTGATTAAATGTTTTAATCGGTTGAGTAGTAGTTCACCGATATGTACTGTATTTATTTCATTTGAAATCAGCCAATTCCAATCGTCGAAGGAAAAAAAGGGTTAACTTTGCAATGTGTATAAATTAAATAAAAAAAAAAAAAAAACGTATTTACAAGTACACAGTTTTATATTCTTAAACGAAATAGACTCGTAAACGTGTGTCAATGTGAATAGTTATGCATTGTTTTCATTTAATGTCAGAACACCAATCAGTACAGCAATTTAGCAATTTTTGATTTAATGGCTTAATATGAGTCAAATTGCTCTGATATTAAACTTCTAAAAATGCAAGGACACGTGGTGGACTCTTTATTAAGTTTAATCAAATAACACAGTAATTTTTGAAATTAAGAATGACAAGTTCAAGAAATCGAAACATAAAGCTACCTACTTAAAATATTAATATATTATATTAAAATATATAATTAATAAGTCCTCTAAATCTTGTCAAGACTAATTCATTCATGTATTAGATAATTGTAGTTTTAATATGGGGCAGAAATCAAATTTTACATTGCCCCCTGCTAACTTTAATTATGTTCTACATCCCTAGGCCATAGTCTCCTCCAAAATTTTAATATACATCGGGGATGACTTTTTTTCCTTTTTGAGGTGTAGATCGAGAAACTTTGAAGGGTGGAACGTTTCGCTTTTGATTAAAGGACTCAACAGATTGAATAAAATTTTTCTCAACGTTTTCGTACAGGTACAAGTACGAACTACTGTTGTTTGTAGTTCCTGAATAAAATTCGACACACGTTTTGGCGTCGATGTTATCTGCAAGAATTTTAATTATGTCAAGACTTATTCCAAATTGGTCGAGGGCTCAAGGGTTTGTTGCTAGGCGTGGTGCCGATGAAAAAACATAATCGTTATTTGTTTCCAATGTAATTTTTATGCAATGTAAGAATTGAAAAAGGCGGTGAATTGAAAGGTAGTAGTGACGCTGTTGTTGTATCCGTAACTTAACGATAACCGGACGTATGTAAGTAGAAATACGACGTGTGTAGAATAGCTTCCTGTATGTAGTGGCCAAGGAAGATCGGAATCGAAAGGTATATTGTACCATCATGCCTTAATGCAGTGACGACTCGTGTTAAAACGAGGAGGGTGTGCTAGATATGTTAACTCACCAATTTTTTAGAAGGTTTACAATCAATCTTTAGCCTTTAGTTCAGCGTAGATGACCACTACATTTATCGCCTTAAGGCTGATCTCACAATGTGTCGATACGCCGGAAGGAAATCGTCAGTCAGTTTTATAATTGACATATCTCTTTCGCCAAATTTTGGTCGGTTAACACAATTATTAATTTACTGATTTAGCAGTTATTGCACTTTTACTTGAAGAAGGGGATGATGTCTAAATATCAGTTTAATGATTAACTCCTCTGGCTGTTACAAACGAGCTGTATGTATTCTAAGATGGTTACTATCAGACACCGTCATATCAAAGTATTCTTTCCTTCAATATGGGTCACCGGCAGACGACGCTTAACCGTGATATAGATGGGTATTGTAACAGAAATCTGACGGACGTCTAGATGATAGTGGAAATCAAGCTTTAACCGAGCGGCATGGCCTAGAGGTCTAGACCATTGCTTAGCATTCGGGAGGACGCGGGTTCGATTCCGGGTCCGTCTGCCTTCGTCCAAGTTTTTCTGTGGTTTCCTTGGATCACTTAGGCAAATGCTGGGGCAGTAATATTCCACAGATAATCTTTCATTCTCTTCTATCTTCATTTCGTCCGTCTCAACTTTCTCACCCGAACCACCACCCACCCATTCCCACGATTCCTGAAAGAAGGCTGAAGAGGGCCTTCCGCCCTACCTCCCGGCATAGTCCGGAGGGACTGCCCGCCCACCAGCACTACTGGCTGGTGGGAATGAAACACCCAAAAGTAAAAAAAAAAAAAAAGTAATCAAGCTTTACGTTAGCAGATGAGTATCTTCGCTGGGCTGTACTTGTCACCCAGCGAAGGACTAAAGGGTACCGTAAGGCGCTCAGCTGTAAACCCAGAGAATTCAATTGGTTTGCTACTTAGGCAAAAGGCGCTTCTAAATAAGCAAATCAGCGTTGGGTGTAGTTAAGATAGACTAAATGTAATATTAATAAATTACAGTGATTAAGTCGTAAAAATATATAAATTCGTTTAACAGTGCTGCAGCTCCGCAGCTCATCTACACCAGCCGCCCCTGCCTCAATGTCCTCAAACTCATATACATAAATATACGAACACACGCAGTCACATTTATACACAGGGATGGGTAGGTGGAGTACCTTCTCTTTATTGTCTTTTGTACCTGCTTAGTAACTTCAACTTAATAAAGCCATAAACCATTATGCTCGCGTACGTATGCATGTTTTAACGGAAATTAATTTTATTTTTTTTTGTAAAATGTCACTGATAGAAATATTCCTTCAACAACTACAGGCCATTAATTATTATTTTTATAAGCGTCGGAATAAGGAGAATACATTTAACAAAAGTAACTCTTGAGATAAAACAACAGAAAGTACTGAGAAATGTGCGGACTGCAACAAGGTCTATGTTGGACAAACAGAAAGATAATTCTGTTTAAGTATTAAATAACAACAATTATAAAAAAATAATCAAGAATATTGCATACTTTGAGTTTGAAAGCATGTTCTCGGATAATTTGAATTACAAAATACAAAATAAGGTACCTACGAGGGGATGGAATACTTTTCTGTGTAATATTCTGCCGATAGAAACAAACATATAAAATAGAAAATAGAAATAGGTATTTTGCATAAATTATTTGTATTTTAAATAGAACTATTTCAAATAAATCACGTCTCTGATAATATGGAATACAGATGGCTAAGATAAGGAAGCGTGCATGAAATTGTGTGTTATTTAGTTTGTTTATTTTGATCCATGCTGCATTTTATAACTCGTCATACTGTTGATATGAAAAAGTTTCTAGGCTTGTTGATGCATCTTATGTTTTCTCTCTGTATTTCCGTTTCTTGTATATCTTAACAACTAATAAATGTGCATGTGTCTGATGATACAACCATAATTAAATAACAAGTGAATTCTGTCCGTTTGTTTGTTTACTAAATTAAGTGCTACCGTGTAAGATGGTCAAACCAAGAGGTGGGCCATCTAAAAGGGTAAAATGTACAATGTACATATGTATTTAATGGCTGGTTTGTCAACATTTTTTTGATTTATTGTTCAAAAAAAGGATAATAAAAATATGTGAACTTACTTGAACTTGAAGGAATATTGATTTTTGAGGATTTTGTATCTTTTTTTGAAAATGGAGTAAAACCGCCCAGGACATTTTCAAATTCATCTTGGTTTTCGTACACAAACCAAAATTTTGTTTTGACCCAAAACTCCGTAGGACCAAACTTTAACCTTTTGAGATTGTGAATTTTCGTATTTTTAAGAATTAATTAATGAAAAGTATTAAACGTAAAAGAAATGAAAATGGTGTTGTACCTTTGAGAAGCTGAAAGTCGCTAAGGCTTATTTTTATCAGGTCATATTCCCTTTAATATATTTCGTATTTACATCTTCACCCTTAATGTATACAAGCTGGGGTTGTTCACCCGAATAAATATGCTTTCAGTTTCAAAAAACATTATTCATTATTTAAACTGAAATTCGTAAAAGGATATTCATTGAAAGAGGTGTCAATGAACCGCGTAGATTATTAAAAGGGATATAAATATTTAAATAAATTTCATATCTCTGTTTGCTCATAAAGATTCCCGTTATTCGAAAAATGTTTTTTTAGTTTAAAATATTTTTTTATAACTACAATGTTTAAAAATTACTGTAGTAGGTACAATTAACATCGTCGTTTTAAAAAATCATGCCTGGTTCTTCAGTAAAAAGTATGATTTGTTGTTATGTTGATAAATAAATTTATTACGTCATGTTTACATTGGGCATTCTCGTTCTGAAAAAAAAAATTATAATTAGTTAATGTGAATACTTTAGGTTAAGTGGATGATTGCTCCTGTAGAACTTGGTTCCTTCTAGTCCAGAACACTTTAGAACGTTGAGAAGTTGGTAGCATCACAAGTACCGTCTCCTGTGGATGCTTCAGCATGATATGAGGTTCTTATTAATGGCCCATTTAGGGAGATGTTGCCCAATGTATTATCTAAAGGCTTTATTATATAGTATATCAGTTTATGCACTTTAGTTTTTTATTTATCCATGTATCTGCCGCGGTGGTAGATACCTATTTTGGGTATTAATTAGATTCCCTCTAGGTAGACGATAAGATACCTACATATATATCGGAATAAGAAATTGTAGACATGGTTTTCTCAGCTTGCACCTCTTCATTAGCTATCACAAATGCTCTTAACGAAACATAAAACAGACCACTCTAAGATAACACGCTTTGTCTTTGCATTGCTCATAAGTTTTTTTGCTGATATAAAATATTTTGACTTAATTATACAAAAATTTATTTTACCCTTTCTATTATTATTAATTACTTTCTCTGTTTCTGTGTATGTTCGTTTATTTTCTCACAAAGTTTTGACATTTAGACAGTTGTTAATTGAGTTTTATCGCTAATTAATTTCTCTATTGTTTCAGGGAGAAACAACGAAAAAATGTAAAAGTGTTTGAAACTGCAATTAGTGAGTGTTTTCTACAAGTACTTTTAAGCGTACGTGGTGACGGCTGAGTCAAGAACATTATAATTGCACTACGAGGATATAAGGTAATAAAACCCATTTTTATAATAATAAGGTCGGGTTGGGTACATTATTCCAGTGCCAATAGAAAAAAGCAAATAAAAAGGTTTTTTGTACTTTATTCAAAAACTTTTTTATTTGAACAGTTAGTAAACATTTCCTAACGTTTAATTTTTTTTTCAGGTAAGATTAATTGTAAAGAAACACAACCAGAGTAATGTAAGTCATTTCTTTATTTTACATTATTTATTTTCTATATGATAGTGTACATAACGATGTATTTTTCGTTTTTAATAAGTTAATACTTATTCGAACTGGGTTATCACATATTTGCGTGAACCAAACAGTAGGATGAAACGAAAAAAGTTGTCAGGAAAGCAGAAAATACTTAGAAACTTTTATCTGCACATTAGTCTTTTTTCGTCGAATTTTGTGGTTAAAACATTAACTTTTGTTTCGTTGTTAAATTTAAAAGTTTTATAGAAGTGGTGTATGGACCATTACAGGATCATTAAGTCAATTTAAATTTATTTTGTTACACATCTATATATTTCTTGTCATCCGATATAAGGATGATTTTTATTGTCCTCTAACTCAACAACCTCAAACACCCGATAAACACTTTTATTACACGCATAGTGGTTGTAGTCAAAAGAATTTCTGGTAGAATTTTATCTAAACATAGTATCTCGGGGTACACAATACCACATATTATAGTTAAAATAAAACCTGCTGCGGTTTTGTTATCAATAGAAGTGTGTAGTGTATCTAATCGTAAATGTTCTTTAACCCTATCGGATTTTCGTTATTCGTAATAATACGTATGTGGCTGCAATCACGTAAATCCGTGTAAAATACTCGTTTAATTTTGCCCGATGTACTTTTTAATGGATCAGTGCGATTCATTTTGATCCATTTTGTTTTTTTGCATTAGATTTTCATTAATCGAAGTAATATGTGGTTGTAGTATGTACATGTTCCTTAAATCTGCATGAAATAAGTCCTGGTTTGTCCAATATAACGTAGTTTGCGCATTTAGTAAGCCTTTAGCATAAAATTTTTGGTTAATCGATTCTGTTAATCAATGTGAATCTTTAAATTTCTTTATAAGGAAAGTTACATTTATATTGTGGTCAATTTTTTAATTCCGTGTAGTCATATTTTCATTATTCGAAATATGTGGTCGCAATGGTTGTACATTCCTTAAATCTACATGAAATAGTCCTGTTTTTGCCCAACACAACGTAGTTTGGGCATTTAGTAAGCTGTTGGCATAGAATTTTTGGTTAATCGATTCTGTTAATCAATGTGATTCCCTCAAATCTCTTTGCAAGCAAAGTTGCATTCAACTTACAGATTTCGTGTAGTTTTTTTTTGTATTATATTTTCGTTATTCGAAATAATATGTGACCGTAGTGTGTGCGATACACAGGAAATGTGTTAGGTATCATAGTAGATTACATAGTTCGGACAGGTGCTTCCTGTAGCTCCAAAAACTACGAACGATGCCGTTGAATATATTTTATTTGTGATTGCTCGGTGGGTGCTATTGCTGTTGCCGTGTTAAAATTAGAGGAATATCCGACCGTGTCACCTCTTGATGATCTTGAACATCGAAAGTAACGTTATCTTATGGCACGCTTCAATATTCCCTTTTTTTTTTAACAGGAAAATAGTCCTACGAAATTAATCACCTTCGCTTTCGTAGAGGTACCAACAACATTAGTAATAGAACGCTTAAAGGAAAGAAACTAACTATCCTGCCTTTCTATTTTTATCCCTGTTCGTACCCGTTTTATTCAACCCGTCTATTTAGAACCATGTTACTCCCAACAGGCAGATGTCACGTCCTCCTTTCATTCCAAATGTAACGATTGATTTAACATTTCTGTTAAAGAAATGCAACATTAACAAAAATTAAAAAAAAAAACACCGAATCCTTAGTGCATAAGTTTGGATAAATTTGGTTCAGGTACACGGGCGTAACAATTACATTTTTCGTAACAAAAACTAAGAATTCATTAAGGCTTATGTAAGTTATGTTATTAAATGAAAGGCACCTGTGAATTTTGCTATTTCGTATATTAATTTCACTGAAGAACATTACCTCGTCTAACTATGGTTTCTTCAGAAGTTTTTACCAGATACGTTAACTTAAATTGAGGACTATGAAATGAAGATAAGGTAGATTTAAGTAGCTTTTGTGTCATTTGAAAGAAATGACAAGAAAATGGTTTATATATCGGACAGGGTCCAATCATTTCAAATTAGATTAAACAACAAGGATGCTAGGCCATTTTATTAGAGAAAGTAGTGAAATTTACTAAAATAACATAAAAACTTTGCATATTAAAAAACAAAATAGAAAGTTAAATATTTTGGAAAATCTAGAAATCAGAAAGCCGTACATTAAAAATTTAACATTCGACAAGCAACAGACTCTTACTTGTCGTGTTTTTATGGTTTTCAGATCAATATAATGTTAAATAAAATTTCGTGTTGGAACATCTTGGTTATTCATTATATTAGTTATTAATTTTCCTGTATGGATTTTAAATTTTTCATCATTTTATTTACCAGAAGGTTGTTTTAAAATGTGTCTTTTTTAAACGTGAATATGTACTGGCAATTGAAAATATGATTTTTCTTAAGTTTATTATACATGAATGCCCGAATGTTTAATGTATGACGAATGTTTTGAGGGCGTGTTGTTTTAAAAGTAATTTCTTTAGGAACGAATGTACATTTTATGCACAAAATCAATTCTAGACAGTTCTTTTCGTTTGGTGAATGCGCAGGGCAAGTAGAATATTGTACATACAGACCTGCTGTCGATCGTTTCCCTTTTATCCGAGTTATGTTATAAGGGTAGTGGGTTTTAAAAGGTGGAAAAGGGGTTAAATGGATCGATTGAATTGTTATTTGTGAAACGTTACCTCGACTAAACGTATGTATAATTTTTATTTTCTTTTCACGACGCTGTTATTCTATTGTATTTGACAAACTCTATTCATTTCCTATTCACTCATTGTTTTCAATAAATTCTCGGATTTTCCGCGGCGAAAAAAGAAAATATTGTTCGTTATCGTACATTTGTTATTCGTTAAAAAAAAAAAAATTAAAAGCAGTAGTTCCCATGTTAGATAACATAATTTCAGCTGAATGGGGGGCTGTTTGTATCGTCTTAAAAAGAATGCCGATATATGAAATTAATTAATGACATTGCATTTTAAAAATGTTTTTCGCTTGGAAGAAATAATTGGTGAAGTCGTAGAGAGAGGGTGGATTTTGACATGGCAAATACTAACTATGAGCACAGGTGGGTTCATGACTAAAACAAATGTAGTTAGAGGCTCAATATCGAATGGTCTTTTTTATTAGGATGATTTAAAAATAACTTGCACAATCAATAGAAGAATTTTTCACTCGTTGATATCAATACTTTAAACCAATTTTATCAGTACAACTTTTCGATTCATTATTATTACAATATCAGACTTTCTTTTCTTCCTATATGTATATATATACATTTAATCATTTTTATTTTCATTTATCCCCAGTTCCAATTCCTAATTCATTTGCTTCTTGTACAAAGCTTCTCTATATGCATGCATTGCCAGGCTGTGTTTTTCCTAATTTTTCCTAATCAATCAAAATGTTATCGTGCAAGTGGGACTGAGAATGAATAACGTTGTATTTTAGGCTCATTCTTCCAGTTCCAATGCAACACAATGACTTCAACATTTGGTCAGTATTAAAAAATTGCGTTGGTAAAGAACTTAGCAAAATTACAATGCCTGTAGTATTTAATGAGCCATTGAGCTTCCTGCAGAGGATGTCCGAATACATGGAATATTCTCATTTACTTCGTCAAGCTACCGAAGCTTCAGATCCATTAACGAGAATGCAACACGTCGCAGGTATCGGGAAATATTATAATAAGTGTTGTATTTGTTTTTAATAAGCGTAAATTAAGAGAAACATGGTCTACGATATTTCAAAAAGTTTGGGTCTGAAGCATTACAAACCATTTTTTCTTTATTTACGATTATAAGTTCCAAATTGGCATAGTCTGCCGATTTAATTTGTTATAAAAATTCCGTAAGGTTTCGCCGTGAGTGCTCTTGCTGCTAATTGGGAAAGACTCGGGAAACCGTTCAATCCCTTGTTAGGCGAAACTTACGAATTGGAGAGAGAAGAGTTCAGGATTATTTGTGAGCAAGTGAGTCATCATCCCCCTGTGTCAGCGTTCCACGCGGAGAGCCCGGACGGTAGCTGGGTTTTCCATGGTTCGATCCATCCGAAATTAAAGTACTGGGGGAAAACTGTAGAGATACATCCAAAAGGGATACTGACCCTTGAATTTCCAAAGTTAGTCTTTCCTAAACTAAACAAATAAGTAAAAAATAAACACATCCGTTACTTTTATTAGATGGAAAGAGGCCTATACATGGACAAACGTTCAGTGCTGTGTTCACAACGTCATTGTAGGGAAACTTTGGATAGAACAGTGTGGTACTATGGAAATTGTAAATCATACTACAGGTCATAAAGCTCACTTGAATTTCAAATCCGCTGGACTAAATTCAAAAGATCTTCATAGAGTCGAAGGATTTATAACAGATAGAAAGTAATTGGTTTCGAATTCTCTTTGACGAGCGCGAATTTTTGTTTCCTTATTTTTAGTAAACAAAAGCTGAGTTATGTCCACGGTAAATGGACGGAATTCTTCAAATGCGTACATTATAAATACTACGAAGAATACATTAGAGAGCATCCGAATAAGATAAAGAAATTTGGCGATCAAAAAAGCAGCAACAAAAGCCCAACGGGGGGCTCGCCCTCTCATACTCCCAAAAAAGTCTTTCAAAAACTGAACAGCTTAACTGTGTCTGCTTTCACAAAATCCAATTCAGTTCAAGAGGTTTGGCAATATACTTACTTAATTATCTAATTAAAGAAAATTTGCTAAATACTATAATATTTCCGAAGGACTACGAAGACTCTGGTCCATCCGATATTATAGAAGGAGAACTGCCAAAAAGCGACTCAACGTATTCCATTGATATTCCAAACTCGATCACCATATGGAATGTAAATCCCCGACCTCTTAATTGTAGTGACGTACGTCAATAATTAAACAGAAACTACAGAAATACAATAGAAACTTTATTTCTAAAAAGGTCTTCCTTTTTAGTACTACCAATTCACTTCATTCGCTATGTCTTTAAACGAACTGGGACATGAATTGGAGAGTAAAATTTGTAAAACAGATTCACGATTAAGACCTGACATAAGAAAACTGGAACAAGGTGATATTGATGGTGCAGCTGTAGAAAAAACACGATTAGAAAATAAGCAAAGGGAAGCGAATAAACTGCGAAAGGGGAAAAGGGCTGGAATGGAATGGACACCAAGGTGTAACAAAACAATATCTTTAGTTCAAAAATACAGTTTCATTGGCATTTTTTAAACAATATGTAGGCAAACATTGTTACATTAGTTTAAACAGTGCAGTCTACATAAAAACCAAGTTCAAAACAATTCCAAATATTTAGGAAATAATAAGGGGTAATAATGATTTTCCTTCGTGTCAACCATTACGTTTATTTCAGGTGGTTTTCGGCTGGTATCAATCCTTATACAAAACAAGAGGATTGGGTATGTAATGGTGAATATTGGAACAGGCAGTATGATGAAGATATAGATATATTTTAATTATTTATCTTTATTTTTATGTCGTGTAGACGCTGCATGTTTGCTACCTAATATAATACAGCTCAAACAAATTTATTTTTAAATATCAGATGCTAAATTTTATTAACTAAAAAATTAAGTATCTACTACCCAACTAAAAGTCTTTGAAATGTTCTTTATTTTGGTAAAACAATTTATTTAATATTTTAAAGCCAAATACATTAACATTAAAATGATAAAGCAATAATAGATTTCGTCAAAAGACATCGAAACTATCATTTGCTTCTTTTTAATAAGTACAGACTCTCCTACAAGTGATGGTACAACTTTATTAAGGAATTATGTAAAATAAGGCCGGTCGCGGACCTGTTCAAGAGACAATTGTGTCGTATGACAAATTATTTCGCGCACATCTGTTCGACATTTCGTCGTTAATAATTCGAAGGAACGATAATAAACGAAAGTATTGGGTTCATCTCAATAATTAACATGAATATGTTTACAGAATTTCATACATATTATTATAAAGTGCACGGGTGGAGAAATGATTGAAGATCCAGAAATTTTTCGATTACTTATTTTATAAAATGCCCCGAGATACATTTAAATTACTTTTTGGCAAATTTGTTCACCAAATGATGGTGTATTTTTGCAGAAAACATGCCGTAGACATGTCGGAAACAAATGTCGTATATAGATCTGGGACCGGCCTAAGAAAGGCTCTCATTTTTTTCTTTTCATTTTTAATATTCTAAAAAAAAAACAAAAAAGTAATTCTAATTATTCCAATTGAAAGAAATATTAAGTGACAATAATGTTGCATAAAGTAATGTTTTTATAACATAAAATGGTTGTGTTTATATTATATAGAATCTGGTAACTATTTAGAAGACTGGACATTTACTTTGCGACATGCATTTCATTGGCCTGGTTGATGCTTTCTCTTGTTAAAAGTGCCTCGTTTTGAAAGCCAGTTGTTTTCGGCGATGTCGTTAATTATTTGTAACCCATTGCACCAATATGCATATAATCAAATGTGCATATTACATGATGTACCTTAAAAAAAAATAAACGATTCATTAAACAAAGCAGTCGAACAAAAAAAAAAAATAAAAATAAAAGGTGATACTTGAATCTGTAAATAATTTTTAGGCAAAATATAAAGTATTACAAATTCGTTTAAGGCTTTGTTTTGCCTGATGATAGGTACATAGTTAAATAGTAAATAAATAAATAGTATTAGGTATTATGTAGATTAGGTACGTATACAATATAAATAGAAAAGTAGTACTGCTAATCCAGCTTAAATGTAATGCTGGTAGAATGTGATACGCAAAATGTATAACTACTTAACTACCATACTAGGAACAAGCTGTCCCCCTTTCGATAACAATTTTTTTTTTATACGTCCGATTAGAAATGCTATTTTTTGAACTGGAAGTACAAATATATACGTGGTAAATTCAGTGCCGGTCTTAGCACCCTTGACAAATATGGGGCAACATTTTTTAGATTTTCAGAATAGGAAACCGATCGATAAGTTTGATTGATAAGATCTCTTCTTAGATATAGTGATCCCAAATATGTTTTACTAGTTTAATCTCTGAAAAACTTCTTTATAAGAAACGTTCTCATAATAATCCATATATTTAGGTACAAATCCTCTAGTTTATGTCGTTTAATGGGCCGGATTTTTTAACTTTTCCATTAGCAAACATCTAATAGTAATTAACTCTTTATATGCCATTACGCACAATTTACAGTTAAGTTTTCTTTCTGTACTAGGCCTCTGGTGCATAGTAAAAAAAAATATAGTATATCGTGGTGGCGCTCTCAAAACTTTGCACCCTTCATCTGTGCCCTAATTCGCCCCCTCTCCCGCACTGTAAAAAAAATAGTAAAAATGATAATTAAAATATGAGTGTATGTTTAATTGACATAATTAATTGTTTTTTGGATCTTACCATTACATAAGTAATATCTAATGCAAGTATTTCAAATTGCGCGCTACAATATAGGAATTGTCGCAGAGCAATTGCTTCAATTAGTCATAGTTAATTCATGTAATTTTACGTTACCAATTTCTGTCGAATTTTAATTAAAATGAGTCACGGTTGAGACTGACAATGCATTTTCTTAAGAACTCACATCAAGTACAAATAATAAAAGTTAATATTTAAGTTTTACACCAGGGTATCGTCCCAATGGCTTTACAGGACGATTTTAAAGTTTTGTTTTATTGGTGATTCTAATAAAACATTTGAAGATTGGTACCCTGTACCAACAATTTTTTTCATAATCTTTTCCAGTTAAGCATTTCTAGTCGTGCGTACCTCCTTGGTGTCGTAAGGCTAGTTAAACAATAAATAATTACTACAAACTCTTCCACATTAAATTTTGTTCATTCATTTTTTTTTATAATTCCCTGAAAAGATGTAGATATAATAAAAGTTGTTGTAAATAAAATATTCCGAAATTGTGTTTTATAATAGGTACCTGTATAAATAAGAAATTTTTTACGAATATTTTTACTTTTACTGCTATACTTTTCGATAGTTACGGTTCTGTTAACAGATTTGTATAAATAAAAAAAAACACTCACTAATTGAATAAATCGCTTAGGAAGATTATTATAAAATGAAATTATTGTTTGTGTATTGATACTCTGTAAAAAAAAATATAATGTATTATATATATATATANNNATATATATATACATATATATATTTAGCAATGGTACTTTGTTGTTTATTTGTGGTAAAGTTTTGCTAATGGATGACACTTGAGTTTAAACTATAATTTAATTATTGTAGTTTTACCACACTCGTGATAATTTTTTTTCAAAAACCGAAAGAATGAATGAGAGGTGAACTTAAAATAATTTTTATTAAATAGAATTCTGGCCTTGACATGGTTAATAGATACAACATTTTGTTTTATTAAGTGCTAATGTGGCCTAAACTGCTTTCAATGGTTAAGGACCTTATAGCCTTTAAGTATTTAGTACAAAATCAAGCACAATAATTCTTTTATATATTATCATCATCATCATCATCATAAGTCTGATTGGACACTTCTTCCTGTCTTACAGTTAGCCAATGTTCGCATTTTTCGAAAAGTGTTATATTGTATACAGGGTGTCTCACAGTGACAATTTCACAGCCATTTTCGTAAAAAAATAAACAATTTTTATTCATTTTACAAAGAAAATTAAGTAATTAGAAAACTAGAAGAGATGGCTTTAGGGACCCATAGTACCATTCGACAGACAATAACATTTTGTATAAGACTATGAAAATATGTATCTACAGGGTGTTCCATTTCAAAAAACTGACTTACGACTGTTTGAAGTTAACCAAATCCGCCACTAAGTATCTAATACCGTGTATGTAATTAACCCACTTTGAAAGCATGGACGGGAAGCTTGAAGGTATAGCTACCGTTCCTGAAAAGTTTGTTGCTCCAGCTATATTGCTGTAAAATAGGCATGCTTTTTTGCATTCTACTGCTCCGTGATACTTTTTTTTTAAAAAAATTAATATCTCGAAAACGGTAAATTTTAGAAGTAGAAAACCATTATAAAACTCTACCTAAAATCACAAGTAGAATTTAAAACCGCCGTAACATACAGGGTGTTCCATTTAAAATAACGAAGTTGGTGTCAGTTTCCGGTATAACCGTATGTGCATACCCAGTAACACCATTGTCCAAATTTTCAAAATTCGAATCGAAGTAGTTTCCGAAATATTCTAACGGGTGGTCACTGTGACACACACCTTGTATATTCTTCCGTTCAATAAAATAACAAAAAATTATTATTGGAAGACGTTGAACACATTTATTTCGTTTTTGTTGAGTTTATTACGTAAAAAACTGGAAATTTTGTGAAAACTGAAATTGCATTTAACGCTTGTTAGATTTATAAATGTGACGGTTACTCGTTACTTAACATAAACGCAGGATAACAGGGAGTGATAAAGTAGAAACAATTCCTTGCAGTACGATTACCGCTTGATGTGTTATTGTCCTTGATACTGCAATTTATTTATATTAGCACCATGGTTTCATGGCACAATATCTACAAAAGGAAAACCTAAACAAAGTGTTTATTTTTTCTATTGCGGATGAGACAGAAACATTTTCGTGTTTTTAACATTCTGCTTCCTTTTTATTATCTAGTTAAGTGACCACTTTAAAATTGTTTAATGACCGTTGAATATAGGTATCTATTCAGTTCATCTATTTTCTAACGGCCAAGAAACAGTTCGATGTATTATTTTGGAGCGGCTTACGTCTAATGATTAATTAACTACCTACAGTACTTAATGCCTGTGTCATTTTTGTTGCTAACTATTTAAATTTTTGATTTGTACGTTAGTCATTCCTCTGGTAAATTTCAAAGTCGTAAAAGAAAGAAAGACAATCTGATGTGAAAAAGGGGCCGTAATGGTAATGGGCCTTGTTAACCAAATAGAATAATCAGCTATAAAGTTTATCTTCTTAAACGAACGAACTAGACACTAGCCACTTGTTGTTTTCGTCGTTGTCACGTATGTAGAGTAATTTTTAAATGTAAAAAAGTTAAATGGTAGTGCCTCATGGTAACAAAAACACCCTCTACACCCTCGCGACACATTTACTGAATGGAATATCCCCAAAGATAATTAAAACTTCATCGCTCCTTGATTCATATGATATTCGCAAAATTATGTCTATTAGGTAAGTGCGTACATACATATTAAAAAATAAATATTTATAAACAATTTTTTCTATCTCTCATGCTTTTAATAATACGTGAATGTGATAACGTACTGCATCAGACATCTTTCAGATGATAAAATTAACCAAAAATTCGAATTTTTTTTTATTTAATTTTAACACGTATAATAATAGTATGTGATTCATCTATAGNCGTTAGTTGTAAACAAATAAATAAATATGTACTTTAATTTTGGGTGCGTGGAAGTTTCTTTGAGGAAACAATAGAATTATAAGTTGACTCATCCCCCACTGATTAAATTCTTATAAAGTGTTATTTTCTTTTGTTGAATAGCTTTTGTTAGATAACGGTTTAATTTGGTTAAACCAGTTTTCCAATTGCTTCTATTTATTATTAACAGTTTCAATTATTTTTTTCTATAGACGTCGAGTGTGATTTAATTAAACTGTAAGTGGATAGATGTATTATATAATGTAATCTTTTTAATCTATTTCAGCTTTTTGTAAATATTTGATCTGCCATTACTTTTATAATACAGAACATTTATTTATTGGTACCTAGTTTTAAAATTACAAGAAATATTGGACTAGTTATATACAAAAAAGGTACTTTATTGAAACGACGCCATTTTGCTACGCGTTATCATTTTATTCTTATATTATCTACAAATAAGATATGGCATAAACTTGTAATCTCATCAAATATGCTACTATTCTAAAATTGGTTGTAGTTAAATATTTGAAATTTAATTGTTTCTTATTTACACATACTAGAAATGTTGAATTATAAGATGTAGTAATTCTTCCTTATTTTGAGAATAACAAAGCAATAAACCCGAATTAAAAAATAATAATAATAATACTTAAAAAAAGCGCCAATATAGTAGCGGATTGGAATTTATTTTTTAATATTACTTACAAATTGAATGTTAATCTTAATTATTAACGAAATTTGGGATCCATTTTTAGTTCTGGTTTTTCAGTATTTTGTGGTGCTAAGGAATTACGTTATAAAAGTCAATATTAAATTCATGATGGCGTACATACGTATACGCCACTAAAAATTGATAAAAAGAGAAACAAATATTATGTTTGTATTTTCAATATTAAAAGTCAATATGACAAATTCGAATCATACGTGATTCTTAAAACAACAACTGCCTGAAGTAGCGTGGGTACGTTTACGTAATAGATACATGCAATTTTTCATTTTTAAACAAAATTATAAAACAAAATCAATTTAGATTTACGATGACTTGTTAGACATGTAAAGAAGCAGTTTTAGTTAGATTACAAGGTCTGATATTTTATGATCAATTTCGAGACAAGTGGGGTATCCGCAGTGTATTTTACTCAGTTTTTTATTGCATCCAGTATCATCGATGTTATAAAAGATAATTCACAAACAGTAACGCACCAATTCGAGACTTAAAACAGCAGTATCGGCTAATAAAGGAGGCGTGCTAATCATAAATTCATCAAACACGGGTGACTTTCCATTAAAATGACTGCGAACACTTCATACGCTATTAATTGTAATGTAAAATATATGACGTCATTATACGATATTTTATTTTTTTTTTCTGCGTATCACTCGTATGTTCTTGATCATTATTTTATTCTGGAACTAACTGACGATTACAACGTTTAATTAAGAGATGGTGGGGTTAGTAGACCTACTTTTTACTTTTGATACCCAGGATAATATCGTTCGGTAGGAAGTTTAATTTTTATTAAAAATCCTTAATTTTAACGTATTCGGGGTGGAATTAAACAACTGCAGAGGACTGGGCCGGTTTAAATGTTTAAATTCGGGTGTATCATTGGCTGCATATGTGTATATTGTAAATTTGTGATTAAAGTATAAATCATTATAAATGTTACAATAAAATATTAATAATGGTGCCCGTCGTCCATATTTTTACGGACTTGGTTATTGTATTATACTTTCCTAGTTATTACATGCTGTTGTGACATTTTTTCGTTACCTTTTGCTCGGATCTGACAGAATTTTATCTGCGCACATGAAATTTTGTTTAATTAATGAAGTTGTATAGTTCGTATCTGCTTGTGTATGATTAACAAAAAAAGTCATTGTGCTCTGCTATATAAGTTCTACGGATGATGATGCTAGCCAGTTCGTGTGGAGGTTGCCTGCAGCCCCACAGTGTGTGGAATAAATTTATATCTCTGAAGACACCAGGTAAGACATTAGATAAAAAAAGAAGAAAGTTCCGAACTTAAAATCTTCAAGTGAATAATTTTTCTTCATTTTTATTCATTTTTTCAATTAGACTACAAACCAAAAAAAAACATTTTCGTCCATTATTTGCGCTTATCAATTTTTTTCTTTTTTTAAAAGAAATCGAATTCAGCGTGTATTATCGCAATCGAACGTAACCAAAATGAATTTTTAGTTAAGGCGTTGTTAAATAGAATTACTAAAGCTTTGATATCATGAAATGTAATATTTTGAAATAATAAGTTAAGAACTCGCTTGTCAATTTGTTTTACCAAAAACGGTCAATAGCAGTACATAATTATGAGTAATTCGTAGGTATATATAACGCAATTAGGTTGTATTTTTTGAAGACTACTACAGCATTACTCGCTCGCGTTTAGGTCGTTGTTACTTTTATAAGTGTAATTAAGATTTTAAGAAACTAATTTGAAAGATTTGTGTGCGCCAGCTAACGCTGCATGATAACGTAAGTTTGCCTAATGGGAATTTCATTAGATATGTATATGTATGTGCGTATTTTTCCACACTTTAAAGGCGTCCTGGTGAACGACATTAGGGAAAGGAATTCTTTTTGTTTTCAAGAAGTTTTTGTGATGTAGAAATTAAATAAATTAGATATATTGCGCTAAAAGTTTGATAATAATGTTAATACTTGTCTTCCTTGAAGCGAATAACCTCCAACAAGTTAAAATCGCAAGCCTAAGAACCAAAACATACTTTAGTATCAAGTTTATCCTTAAGGTGACAACACAAAATAATACATACATCTGTATTCGGTAGAATTCAAATATTTACAGGAACAATTATAGTTGATAATTAAAAAAAAGAAACGTTATGAGACAATGTGACTAGCGAGCAGACTACTACTACTACTACCACTGTGAATTTAATTCTTTTTTAATTCTCTTTTTTTAAGGTAAGCCTTTTTATTACAGTTTGTTGTTGATTGTCGTCGCATTAAGTAAGTAGGTATTAGATGATGTTGAAACTTTTTTTGTTCGATAAAGTTTGATGTGGTACAAAAACAGAGACGCCAAACGCAGTTTTATAGATCAAATTTTAAATTTTCGAGCTTGGTATCTAGTAGTAGGATAGTAGTTTACTATTAATGTTAATATTAATATAAAAAGAGGCTATCACACGAAGGCCGTTCAGCTACTGCATACATTGCAGACGCATATTTATAAACTGACGCAGATACAACATGTACAATAATACTGTTTAAATATTAGCTATTTGAATAGACTTACGAAGTTAGTTATCACAAATCATCACTTGACAGAAGCCTCTTGTTTTGCAAGATTTCAAAATCTCGTTTAAATATAAAACATAACGGAAAACTAATTAACATGAAAACTCAATTCTTAACACCAAAACAAAGTTAAAATTTAGTTATTAATTATAATTAAATTTCCGTATTGACCAAACGTTAGTTGTAAACAAATAAATAAATATGTACTTTAATTTTGGGTGCGTGGAAGTTTCTTTGAGGAAACAATAGAATTATAAGTTGACTCATCCCCCACTGATTAAATTCTTATAAAGTGTTATTTTCTTTTGTTGAATAGCTTTTGTTAGATAACGGTTTAATTTGGTTAAACCAGTTTTCCAATTGCTTCTATTTATTATTAACAGTTTCAATTATTTTTTTCTATAGACGTCGAGTGTGATTTAATTAAACTGTAAGTGGATAGATGTATTATATAATGTGATTATTATTTAACTGCTATTCAATTCATTGAAAATTTACTAAATATATGATACAAATTTTCAACAAAATATAAAACAAACTTTTCACAAATATGTTTTTCATCTGTTGAATTTACAAAACATTTTCTTATTTCATCGTCAATAGTCTAATTAGAGTACTAATTACGAGTGTTTTCTTTCAAGCCTTTCAATGACTACACTTAGTTACCCTCGACCGCGTTTCTCAAATTGATCAAATCAACGGTCGCTCCTTTTGTGAATATTTTCAGGGTTATGGGCATTTATTCTCAATTTATCTATCATATATAATATAATTATCGCGTATCGATGCTTGTGTCAACTTTTCTGTTAAAGATTGAAGAAAATCGGCACGATGTGTGAAATTCCATAGAGACGTACATTTTAAATTTCTAAAGACAACGGTTTTGTAAAATTTTATCCGACCTAATTAAGCGATTTATAAAAAATATATTAACTAATGCAAATTAAAACAAAAACAGCGTTTTTGTGCGTCAATTTGTAATCAAATCGTAGAGATCTATCATTAAAAAACATCTAATCAAAAGATGCAACTAATAACGCTTCTTCATTCGATATACATTTAACAACTATTGCAGAGAAATAGTCTAGTTTAAATGTTCATCATCGCGTGTACAGTTGGTTGTATATGCAGATGTTATAACTATTAAATTATTAGTATTTATCATTTAAAGTATAATTATAAAATTAAAAATGTTCAACATGTTCAAATTTGAACGGTTTCAACTAGTGAAGTAAACAATATTAATTATTTAGACACACGAATATTTTGTATTTGATGAACTGATGAACAACCAAATTAACCGTAATATAAGTAGACAACTCATTAACGGTTTAAAAACTTTTTACGTCATAAAACAAATTAAATATCAATTTTATAACGCACTTCCTGTTGTTTTTTTATCTTTTTATAATAATACGGCAATGCGTACATGCAAAATTTGCTATTAGTAAGTTTTAAGTTTAATCTTTTTTTTATTAACAATACCACTAGTTGAAGACCATATTGAGGAAGTGTTCGTAATTACACAGAAATGGTTAAGAAATGCTGTAATAATTACTTAGACGTAGTTAATAATAAAAATTGCCTAGTTGATTACTTTTATAATTTAACGTCAATTACATGTTTGTACAGCAAAACGCACTATACACACTCATGTTCGCATATGGTACTGGTACAAAAAAAGATATTAATCATTTGTTTTTGTTGTTGATAAATTCATAATCCTCCAATTCCATTCCTAAATGGACATTCCTTGACCTACAGTTAACCAAAGTAATATAGGAACAATGTTATCCAAAACATAATAATTACGTATACCTATAATTTGCAATAAAATTTATGCCTATTGTGTTTGTTAGAAAAATAGTAAAAATATATTTAGTCTCCATAATGTCTACAATACAATAACTGCGCTCCAGTTTAATTGTTATGTTTGTGTAATTAATAAACTCAATAGTTGGAAATTAATTGACCAATATAATAGCCGAATGTTTCATCTTATAAGCAATTGTATCTAGTTTTAACCAGTTTTTTATTATTACATATACAGGGTGTTGTTGTTATAAATTTGGAGCGAACGGTAATTTGTACGAAAATAAAAAAAAATCTACCCCCAACGCTGAGTGAATTAAAGTAAGTAAATTATTCAGTTTTTTGATATTAAAACTGTTACGAAGATCTCCTTTTAAAACTACGGTAATAAACTGATATATGTATTCTTTCGACTGTGTAAGGAGGACATTCAACTCATCTAGTTAACGAAACCAGGGCATTTAAAAATAAAAAAAAAAATGATATTCACAATTAATTGACACAATCATTTATTTAAATAATACACTGTGTTGCAGAACATTTTCAATAACGCCAGTAATAAAAATATATTATACGCACTTAAAGAAAAATGTTGTTATGTTGCTATTTCTACTTGAACTTTCAAAACCGTTTGCATTAGTATAATTATTATTTATACGATCTAAGTAAAAGGTCTTGTTATTACCTGGCGTATAAATGTAAACAAATGCAAAAGTAATATTTGTACTTAATTAGTAAGTTCAAGTTTATTAAATAAATACATTGTTTTTGTTACTTTAGATTAATTGCGTGTATATATA
>NW_020438885.1:608058-608564 GCF_000699045.2 Agrilus planipennis
ATATATATATATATATTTATCGTACGTAATCCAAATCGGTGCGTAGTAATTTTTTTCAGACGTGAAAAAAGCAGGCACATACGGCATATTTACATAATATTAAATTACGTCCATGAAATTGGAAATTAGCATAGCTATGTACAATACCGGGATGATGAAAATAAACTTGTTTATATCTAATATGTACACCTTTCTATGGCTGAAATTTTTATTCATAGATACAGCGTGGGCGTAATTAATAAAATACAAAACAGTTAATATGCGATAATACACGAAAATACCAATTAAAATGCGAAAATATTGTCCAGTTCTCATATATGTAGGAGATGAAAACGTTAGTATAATAATAATCATCATCATCATAAGGTGGTCAGTCCTAAGACTGGTTGGACACGCACCTCCACTCTTTCCTATCCTGAGCTAAACTTCGCATTTCCCTAAAACTAGAACAGCCCACATCCTTAACTATTTGCGAACAGTATTCAAACCTAGGTCTACCTCTACCC
>NW_020438885.1:613901-625948 GCF_000699045.2 Agrilus planipennis
GCTCTTACTACAATGATCTGAAATGTTCTGTAGTAAATTTGGTAAATATAATTATTTTTATTTTTTTTTAAGTATTTTTAGGAGTATATTTATTATAAGACTATCTATGCACCATAGTGCTCAAGTTTTTTGAATAGGTACATTTTTTAATTTGCCAGGAAATAAATAGTATAGCTTACTATCATAATTTATCAACATATTTAAATTTTCCCAGACTTTTGTTGTTATGTAGGAAGATAACTTTCTTTACAGTACTGTATGAGAGGTTGCCTACACATTTTTTAATAATTACCTAATTTATCTCATTTTCTTCCAACGAGCCTTCTTAAAAACTCTTTTAATTTTATAAATAATTAATTAAGAACTGTTCTAGAGAGAAAATACATCCCCTATGCATATTCATTGCTTCAATTAATATCTTGAATAATAACTTTTATTAATTAATGAACATCAATTCTCTGACACAAGCTATTTATTAAATATTAATACATTCTTACATATTTCTTATAAACCATATTTGATGAAAGCTTTGCAAACAGTTACATTTAATTATCAACATTAATATTCAGTGCTAAAAGCTATTATTTTTCTTAACAGATAGAAAAACAACACAACCATTTTAAAAATAACATTAACTTCATAAAGCTAACGATTTTTTAACATATTGTAGCATTACGATTAATGTAACTTTGGTATCGTTTGTAACATATAAAACGTGATGATAATTAAATAAAAGGACGTACATATGTAATGGTACAATTAAACACTAAACGTTTAACCTATTTCTTTTTACTAAACATAATCTATTCATCAGTTAAACCAAATTTACCAAATCGCCCTATGCTACAATAAATATTTAAAATTAAATCAATAAAAATAAAAAATCATTTAGTGATTAATCTAATCATATCATTTCTCTGAGACATCGTGAACTTAGGACAACATGGATAGCGCGATAATTTACCAAAATCCGGAAGATTTTCCTCCAGGAGGATTTTTAACCTTAATGCAGGACCTTCTTTCGACATCTGTCTCATTTTCAGCTAAAAAAATTCATGTATTGAAAATTTTAAATGATAAATAACCATCACAAAAAATGAACTCACAGGATAATGAGAAAGTAGAATCCTGTAAATTTCTCGAACTCTCAGGCCTAGCTCCTTTACAACATGGTGTTGATGCTGAAAAAAAAAAACAATTATATCATTAATAATAATTACAGATTAAACTTTCCATTGGCTACCATCGTTTGCTGTAAAGGCTGTTTGTGGAGTTTGTTCCTCTAAATAAACTGCTTGGTCACCTGCACATAATAAAATAAATTATTGTAGGGATCACCTTTTTATTTCATGATAATACCTTTATGCTCATTCATATCTTGTTTTTGTTCCACAATTGACAGCTGCAAATAACAAGATAGAAAGGATGAAAACAAAAACAAAATAATTTTACTTTTATACCTCTGAAAGATGCTTTTCATAACCAGAACCGTTCTGTAACTGATGGAAGACATACGGGGGAAAAACTGGCCTCTCGATATAACGACCAAAGCCTTGAACTACTTTAAGTTGGCCCTCATCAACACAAACTCTACCACTTACAAGAACATACTCTGGGACCCCATGACATTCCATTCCCTTAACATAATTATTAAAAACGAACAAAATTTGTGTTGTTTTATGAATTATACCTCAAAAATATTAAAGTCAACAGCATGATGATGAGTTTTAGCCGATATAACTCTCGTTTTGTTTGGATTCCAAATGACAAGATCTGCGTCTGATCCAACCGCAATACACCCTTTTCTTGGGTAAAGATTGAAAATTCTTGCGGCATTTGTACTCGTTATAGCAACAAACTCAGAAGGACTTATGCATCCTGTAAAAACTCCTTTTTCCCAAACGACCGACATACGATCCTCGACACCATTAATTCCATTTGGTATCTTCGAAAAATCATTTTTCCCAATTTCCTTCTGTGCCTTAGTAAATGTGCAATTATCACTACTGACAACTTGCAAATTTCCTCTGAAAATTAACCAAATACGAAAAACTTGTAGCAACAAACATTTAGTTGCAAATACACAACACGTAATAACAAATACTTTCATTTTACAAACACATAAATAGAACCCATGCAGATAATTTTGATATAAATATGTATTAACTCAGGAAAATGGACCGTAGTGACTTTTTTAACGTTACAGTTACTGTACAATGTTTTTCAAAATTAAATTATTGTATACTCAATAAATATTAATCTAGCAGATGATATTTTTTTTTTAATTTCACGAGGGGGGGATAAATGTTAGTTGTTAAAACACACTTACGACGAAATTAGCCCCAAAAGCTCGGAAGGGGATTCATTATCATTATTAGAATGAGAAGGTGGTGTAATGGTTGTAACTTTGCTACTATTTCCGTTATGAACAATTGCAGAAGAAAGCACTTCTCCATATACAATTTGGCCCTCCGTTTGTTTTTCAGCGATCACACGTCCAACAAGACCATTTGACACATGCGTCACATACAAAGGGACGTTTACCTGTACTTAAAAATGCTTGACTCTACACTGATGCATTCAATACATATTAAAAACACTTTAAAAAATTCATTAACATTACAAGAATTTAATACTGTCGAAAGACGACTAAATCTTAAAATACATCAGATTATTTAAAGAACCTCCTTCCACAATGTAGGTATGTTAAGCTAGTTCTAAAGACACACAAAGGATAATGAGAGAGCATAAAAAAGAAATATAATGATAGTAAAACCAAATGCCAGGGATAGCAGTACAATTAAAGCTATTTATTAAAAATAACTAAACAAAAAAAAAAACGTAGAAAGAACAGAAACTTACTGTTTCAAGTAATTCATTAAAAACTGAGGGGTGGTGGGGTCCGGCCGAAGAGGAGGACTCAGCACATAGCCAGCTGCGTGATGGAAGCATTTGTGTTTATAATGTGAACCATCAGTGGCTAAGGCAGCTACTAATGTTTCTCCATAAACTTGAGAACCTCTATCACGAGCAATAACCAGTGCTTGAGCTGCTGATTTGCTCATCACATGCACAATATACAGAGGACAAGCTACCTATAACATGCCACCAGAGCCTAACGTATATATATTTTAATGTATACTGACTAAGTATCATGCAAAACTTTAATTAAATTCACACTATTCTAGTGAATAAGCAGTGCCAGAAAATGGTCTTAACATTGAAAGCTCAAGTGGTGCAAATTTTATTTACCTCAAATAAAACTAATTAATTAGCTGAAGTGAAAAATAACGACATTTGAGAATGAAGAACAAAATTATGTATTCATAAAAGTCTATCAAGTATTTTACATGAAGATAATTGTTAATCTCAAATATATAGATTTGTAGTAGGTACTGAAATTCTTAAAACCCCAAGTTAGTTTTCTTAAATTTAATCAAATTTGCGATAGTATTGTGGATAAGGTTTCTCATGCGTTAATACATAAAAAATCGCATATACCTGTTTAGCTATGACACAGGCACGATTTACAGCTTCAGCTTCAATTTCTTCAGGTCTTGAAAGTTCATGCCCTTCGGGACCCGTTATTCCCTTTTCTAATAATCTTTCCGTGTTCTTCTCAATAATTGCTCCATTTTCTGCATGAACAAGTGCTATGGCACCTAATTTACGAATATATTCAAAAGCAGAATAAAGTTCGGAGTCGTCAAGTCTAAATGAATAAGCCATAAACATTTTAAAAGAATTAATCCCATATTTAGAACAAAGAATTTCCATTTCATTCTTGACTTTATGGTCCCAACTAGTAATAGCGGAGTGTAATCCATAATCACAACACACCTTATCATCAGCTTTCTGGCGATATGAATGGTAAGCATCGATAAGAGATTCGCCCTTTTTAGGAATTACAAAATCGACTGGAAAAACGCAATCATTTAAAATCAGAATTATTTTGAACCAGTTCTCGTACTTATCATAGTTGTTCCTCCAGCAATGGCAGCTTTGGTCCCTTGGTAAAAGTCATCAGCACTAACAGTACCCATAAATTCAAAGTCTAAATGTGTGTGGGGATCTATGCCCCCTGGGAGAAGGAATAGCCCCCTTGCATCAATCGTTCTGGTACCACCTGGTATAATGAGATTTTTACCGATTTCTTTAATGATTCCGTCTTCAATGAAAACATCATTTTCTGATATACCATCGTCATTAACAATTCTACCACTCTTTNTAATTAATTTTAATTATTTAATAAGCGAAACCACGAAACAACATTAAATTCCATATATTTTTAACACATTGCAGTTTCCAAGGTCGGTTAAGTTTTTTATTTGTTTCAATTGCCTATAGAAGATACAATGTGTGTGCTATTGTTTATCTTCACTTCTGTATTTGGATTATAAAACGAATATTGTGTAGTTTTTACCGTCTTTTTTGGAAACACAGTAGTAATTTTTTCTCAAAAGTTTTAGCAGTGTGTTGTTATAAGCATAATTAATTTTTATCACCTTTACAATTAGTTTACTTGCATAACTCATTCAAATTTCAATGTCAGCCTTGATTTTCTTGTAATTTTTTTTCAAATCAGAATGCCAAATAAAAGTTTAATATATGAAAAATTAAAGATTCATAGTAAGAGTTACAAATAAATATTGAAAGTAAATACAAATGCAAAAAAAGAACAAAGGAAGATTTATTAACAGATACGTCTTTAATCGTAGAATGGGTATTAATAGTGACTAAAAAATTGTCCTATGGATACAAAATTTAAAAATGATTGATAATAGTTTGACCACATTTACACAGGGTGTGTAATTTCTCGACCCCTGAACTTGAAAGCACTTAAACAATTTGAGTATTTTGTTGTTGTTTTATTAATAGTCTCCTCAGTGTAATTAGGTAATTACGGATGAAAGTTTTGCTTTTAATCAACCACAAAATTCACAATTCAGCTGATTAGGTACAATATTTTTAACTTATCTAGCCATAAAAGCTATAAACCTCAAAAAAAGATTAAGCTAATTATTTCCTTAATTTAGTAATGACAATTACCTAGTCTGCATTGTAATGTTCAGATGAAAAAAACCGAATTTGTATAAATATTCTACTGTTAGATTTTTCTAAAATTTGAGGCTGTATTATCATTAATATCGTTGAAATATTGTACTTTGCGCATAAAGTTGTAGTAAACATGGCAACCCTGCTCATCTTGGATACCGTGATCCGAGTAATAAGCTGTTCGGTTGCCAGTGAAAACGAACAGATTTGTCTCCACCTTAAATAATAAATATTTTTAGAAATAACACGTGCTTATTTTAAACGTATTACTTTTCCTTGTGTATTCACATGCCAAAGTCAATGGCGTGGTTTGTGACAAAATTGATTCATCATGTACCAAATTAAAATATAATGAAAAAATAATGTACTGATAAAAAGTAGCCGCTTCGTGCTGCAGCATCTGTAAAAGATGTTTCAGTGTATCATCCAACAGAGGAATGGTTGGATTCATCCATACACTCCTGAAATAAAGGATGTTTTCCCAGGTTTGTCAAGCTGTTATTTTCTACCTGTACATGTTAGTTGTATTTTCGGTTATCTAGGCAGTATAATTTATACAGCTGATAGTTGTACGGGGTGTAGATTTAAAAGGTCCCTACAAAAGCATAACGTTATACCTAAAAAATTTTTATTTAAATTATATCGGCTTTATTGGCCAAAATTGCAAAATTACTTTGATTACAATAGATATTTTTAAAAAGTTCCAGGTAAAAATGGCTTTACATTTATTCTTTTGTGATATATATATCATTTTACAAAGAGAACTGGTTAATATCATTTTTTTCCATGTAATTGTAAAAGAAGGTCTTTAAACTATTAGGTTCATTTAATTGCAATCATTTTATAAAATTTCATTGAGAGTTTTAGATGAATAGAACGTTGCCAAACGTAACAATTTTTTATTATTTAGCAATGCATGAATTTGTGTGAAATTCAATACATATCCAAATTTACATCTTACCATTACTAAAAGTAAAATAAATTCATTTCAAATTAACTTATCGTAAACAAACGAAAAGTACTTAATTGTGCCACATGAATAATTGTCGTCGTAATTTTATGACATGTATTACATTGATCTCAACTATAAATATTTGGTTGATAGTCCTTATTATATATAAGAATGTATTCCTTTATATATATATATATGAGAGAATCAAAACACAAAACGGTTTAAAATTACAAAATTTTCTTCATAGTATTTAATTTTAAATAATTATACAGAACACCCTATATATTAAGGTCATTGTTCTTTTAAATTAGGTATACAAATAAGCGCATTAGTTACTTGTCGCTAACAACTTGTTGCATAATTTAATCTAAAGAAAATTAATCGTTATTGTAAAATTGCATCCAACGGGATCTATGCCCCCTGGGAGAAGGAATAGCCCCCTTGCATCAATCGTTCTGGTACCACCTGGTATAATGAGATTTTTACCGATTTCTTTAATGATTCCGTCTTCAATGAAAACATCATTTTCTGATATACCATCGTCATTAACAATTCTACCACTCTTTATTAAAAGGCGGTTTTGAGAACTCTGAAAATAAATACAGTTTTGTTGCTTATTTTGTTACAGTATTTGAAATAAAAACTAGTATTACTAACGACAATACTTTTTGATCACACCTCATATTTCATTTCCTTATTCCGAATTTAATGTGCGTGTTTGAAATATCATTTCCTCTAACTTATTTTATAGATATGTATTCATATTAAGGCAGGTATGCTATTCTGCCAGTAAACAAACATACAATGTACATATATTCTAATATAGACACATAAACTTATGTTAATTTTTGAGACTGTATATGAGGATAATTATTTGAATTAAACCGGAAGCAACTTCATATTATGTATTGCATACAGTAGTAGCAGTAATAGCAATTATGTAGCTGTAACTCCCTTTAAACAAAATTATTTTGTATAACAATATTTGAATGATAGAAAATATTTGCAGAGTGCTTAGAGCAAATGCCCAAAGGTTTAGACACTTATCTGCAATTTTTTTTTATCATTACTCTACGTATATTGAATATCCAAGTTGGTATGGCATAAAAATAATAGATTAGATAGGTAGTCTAATTTTTCTCAAAAAGAAACATAAATTGGTACTTGGTTTATCAATGTTATGAAATTGTTGTTAAAATGGTATTCATTGACAAATATAGGTAGGTACTTAATAAAAATTATTTTTATCTTATCTACTGTAAAAGTGTTATTTAGTGACTCCCAACTGATTGATACTGACTTACATTACAAAATTAAAGAACGGCCAGGTATCTTCTCTACTGAACCCTTTAAAATTATTTAAACTACAGTAAACAGTAAACGACCTGATTTATAAATAGTTCATGACCCGGTACTACAATTCGTAAAAGAAAAAATAAAAGAATAACTGTTTAGATAGTATATGTAATTTAAATAACCGTAAACAAATAATTCTTCAATAACAATCTTTTCAAGTCTAAGGTAGTTAAAACTAAGTAAACTTACACAGTCGGTCAAGTAATTACCAAAAATGTATGAAAGTAAATAAAGACGTGCAATTAGGTAAAAAATACAACTACCTTAACTAACTAAATGCTGACCCCAATTTCTAAAAAAAAAACAAACTAAATTTACCTGCAAATGAATGGGAACCTTCTTCACAGGAGCACTCATAACGATTTTTTGTTTTATAGCACAAACTGTACACACGAAACTTCAACTGTAACGATTCAACGACTTCGGTACTTTTAATGAGTGATATGACGTAATTGCAAGGGGTGTCCTGAGAATTAATTAAAAATTTTATTGCTGCGGAGGACACACCGACTTGTTCTGTAAGGAGTAGGATAGTTATATCGGAATGTCTTTCTATCTTTTGCGATTTGCGAGTCTTATTCAGACAGGCACCGCATTCTTCATTGGAAGTGTTCACTTGAATCCTGCTTATTAAGTAATACGTTAATCAAAAACAATAATCAGCTATTTAATTTATACAATATACCTTACTACTAATACTCTTTTTTGAGTATTTGAATACATATTGAATATTATAATTTTTTTTATTGGGTACATTAAACATTATAAAAAATGTAACTAACATTATGCAAGGAAAGTTAATTTAATTTCAATTTTTAAAATGTAAGTGTCAATGTAATTTTTTGTAATAATTCCTTTAAAATTATATAACACATCGTAAATAACTTTAAAAGAAAAATATAAAGCCTACATAATCTATGCAGCATAGTTGAAGACTACCTAAGATCCATGATCCGTTCTATGATTGGTAACTATGAGATATCTATGATTTTAACTGAATGTATAATTGAAGTGGAGGGGTATCTGTAGTCTATTTCAATGGGTAGTATATATTTCTTTAATCTATGGTTTTAACGGTCACAGCAGGCAATAGAAATAAAATGCATAACCTTATTTATTTAAACGTCAAGCTGTAAAGAATTTGTATTACTTAAATTGTTTAAAAAGTATAAAAATAATGAAAAATTAAAAAATATTAGTCAGTTACCGGTATGTTTTAATTATACATTAGTGAGAGCATCAATGAATAAAAATTTAGTAACAATGCCGGTATACCCGGAGACTCCTCCAGAGGTATTGCACCATTTTTCCTTGCATTTATTGTGCAATAAAACAGTTCTTTTATAGCATATTCATTCAAAGTCTATTATTGTAATTCACCCTGGATCCCTTAATCTGAGGATAGGGAGAGCTTCTGACTTGAATCCTGTAACAGTTTTACATGCAGTTGCCAGGAAACGTTTAAAACTTGGTTATAAATATCAAGATTCCTTTTTACCATCTAGAGTTGCTGTGGTATGCTTCTGCTATCTATTTCATGTTTAATGATTAAACAGTACATTTTTTGGTAGACCCAGGAAATGGAAGAAGCAAGACTTCAAGTTTCTCATACTTTACAGTCTTGCTTGCAATCTGACGGAAGAAGGCGTTATGCAACACCTCCTCAACAAATTGCAGCATTCAATAGGCGTGTTCAACCAGAGGTTTTGTCTACAACAGGTGGAGAATGGACTAAATTTGAATCTGATGTTATTGTGGGAAATGATGTAAGAATTTACTTCACATATTGTATAACATATACTAGTGGATATTATTTTATAGATATTAAGAATTAATTCTCATGAAGATTATAATATACATTTTCCATATCGAAGAGGTGATTTTAATATTCATTCTGGTCCTGGGGGCTCCATGACTGCAGTTTTGGCTGATTTAGAAACTATTTGGAGTTATGTTTTAGAGACTAACTTTAATATAGATAAAAAATCTTTTAGACTTTATAAAGCAGTATTGGTAGTCCCTGATGTCTACAATAGAACATACTTAAGAGAACTTGTAACCCTTTTACTGGTAAAAATGGGTTTTAAAAGCTGCTTTTTAGTTCAGGTAAATTACAGCAATTTTTTCTAACGTTTTAAATATTACTTTAAATTCAATTGTAGGATCATGTTGCAGCAACATTTGGATCAGGCTTAAGTTATGCTTGTGTAGTTGATGTAGGGGACCAAAAAACTTCAGTATCATGCGTTGAAGATGGGATTTGCCATAGGAATACAAGAGTAATTGTGTAAATAAAAAAAAAAAAATATTAAAGAAAGCTTTTTTGTAGGTCAGAATTGATTATGGTGGAGGTGATATAACACAAGTATTCTTCTGGTTGCTTCAAAAATGCGCATTTCCATATAAAACATGTAATGAACAAAATAAATTAGATTCAATGTTACTACGGAAGTTAAAAGAAGATTTCTGCCACGTTAATTTGGTATGCTTATTTATTCTATTTTCTTATCGAAACAAACAAAAAGCATTTTATAGGATGTTTGTGGTTCTCAAGAAAGAACATTTATCTTAAAACAACCTGAGAGGCCGGTGTTACAGTATACTATACAAGTTGGTGATGAATGTATTGTGGCACCGCTTAGTTTATTTACTCCCGAGTTATTTGAAATTACGGGTCCAAAGCAAGTCTATACCCAGAAACCGTCTTTAGGTGACCCTGAGGATCCTCACGATGAAAATTATTTAAGAGAATCAAGGGTACTTCATGATATAGTTTTGGGAGACATAATTTTTTTATATTTATGTTTGGTTTAGAAAAAGGGATTAAAAGAAAACGAGCAAAACTCAGCTGACGCCTTTGGAGAAAATTATTTGGAGCAAAGTGGAAGTCAGAATGTTACAAACGATGACGACATTGTAGTTGATGGTATAGATTCTGCAGTAATAACGACTGATAAAGATTTTGTTGTTAATCCCGGCCAAATTTTGGGATTAGATCAGGCAGTGTTGCAAAGCATTGACCGATGTCGTAAGTATAATTTATTTCAATTTATTGTCTTTTAAATTTACTGTATAATTCCTTTATTGAACTTAAAGTATTGCCTTTCCAGCTTGATTTGTTTTAATCTCAGTTTTTGTTTTTAAGCAAATGAAGATCTTAAAAGGAAAATGTATGGATGTATTTTAGTAGTTGGAGGAGGCATGAAGTTCTCTGGAATAGCAACGTGGTTACAAAATCGTATTTCTTTACAGATCCCATATCTTTACAGAGGAGGTAAACTTTATTAAATAATGTTAATGTACTTTATTTTTTTTATTTTTTAATAGAGCAGTTGGATATTATTACAAATCCAAGGGATATGGATTCTGCTATGGTGGCATGGAAGGGGGCGTCAATAATGTCTTGCTTAGAAACAGCACATGAATTATGGATTACAGCAATAGAGTGGGAGAAGTTTGGAGTTCGCGTACTTAGGGAAAGGGCTCCTTTTACGTGGTGATATCTTTTTGCACTTCTATTTATTTTATATTTGAAAGACGGAAACAACGGTCTACATATAAAATAATGTATTTAAATGTAGGTTAGGGTAAAATCTTATAAAATTTGTACAGAACAATATGTTGGAGAAAATCTGATAACATTAACTTCAATCTTATTACTATTACTTAACTTTTTTTTGACATTTTTATACTGAAAATAATAAACTTAATTAAACATCACATCTACAGTACTACAGTAGTCATCACAGCTAAAGGAAAACATCATAACATATTTGTAGAAGTTGAAATTCCTACAGTTAATATAAATAGATGAATAGGTACATTTACGCAAATATCTAACAGACAAAATAGTACATTAAGAAAATCATAAAAGGAATAATTGCCTAAAAAATGGATATTTGAATAGTCTAAGAGCCATAAAAATTTAATGAAATCGAAACTGTTCCAACATTTGCCAGTGCTGAGATCCTTTCGTGTATGTACTTAGTGTAAATTTTAGCAATACTAATGTACTGTGAGGAAAGTTGGCTAGCAGAATATTAAAAATTGATCCCTTTCTTAAGGAGTCCCATAAAACCAAACCAGATCTCAGCAGCAGCTCTTAGACTATTAATATAATTTCACATACTGGGTGAAGCAAAATCATTCCTATGTATTTATTGTCTAAATAGAGATATCTTCGTTTTATAAATTGAAAATAAATGAATGAGGTAATAAATATATTACGTTAGATACTATAAATTTAACCAGTTCTGTGATGTGTTGTTTAAAACAGGAATAATATTAATTGATAAGAAGAATAAAGTTGGGCCAATTCCTTTTGGCTCACCCTGTACGTGAATTAGACCGAAACGCTAACATCACATGTTACGTATAGCAACAAGATCAGAATGATGACTAATAGTATGATGAAGATCAACCCCAGTGCTTATAGAACCGTCACTAAAGTCTTGGTGCATGCGGGACCTTCGCACTCTCTTATGGTGCGCTACTACGTGGCATCGGCAGTCACAGTGCATAACACATAAAGCAACTGATGTTGCTAATGTTATCACGAACGGCACGGCGAAAAAATGAATTATTATAGCCACCTAAAAGAAAAATTACGTTAATATATAAATAAAGTAATATCTTTTTTAATTTCGAGCACACTTAAAAAAGTTGTGTTTGCTTTAGTCAGTTA